>NC_041351.1:20731950-20924450 GCF_004354835.1 Perca flavescens | reverse complement strand
GTTCAATAAAAGAAAGTTGGAAATGATTTCCCTTCATCTGTTTATTTATCGCAAGTAATATTGTTGTTAGGGATAGACTGATTATCGGCCCTCGTGCCATCATGGTCCAACTGTTGAGAGAGCAAATATCTCTCTCATCTATCATCGACTTTCGGAGCAGACGGCTGGCAAAGGCTGAGCGCTGCAGCCGGAGCGTCCATCAAATGTTCCCTCACCCGACAGTTCCAATGTGGAACATTTGATTCTGCGGTTACTACCCTTTCAGATTGATATATAGATTTTTAGAGGTTGTTTTAGACACATGTGCCACTCCAGACACCTCATCCACACAGCTGACAAAACACAGCCTTAAGTCCTAACTCTGTAGAACTAGCATTAATACATTTATGGTCATGTTTTTGCTTTCAAAATGATGTAAGCAGGGCTCAAAATTAGCACCGGCATCCAGCCAAATGCTGATAAAATATGCAAACGGCTGGTAGGCCAGCCAAAACAGTATTGTTAAACTACTGAGTGGCTTGTAAAATTTGAATATTCGCTAGCCGTTTGGCTGGTGGACAAAAAAAAAGGCCATTTTGCGCCCTGGATGTTAAGTGACAGGAAAAACTGCTCCTTTAGTTCAAAGAGAGGTCAGATAACAAGATGTGAAAAGAGCAATACATTGATTTAAGATGAAACACTGAGTAGTATTTGTGATATCAAAATATTTGGAAAATTAGCAGGACTCCAACATGTCTGACAAGTTGTTTAGCATTCACTTTTTTCTTTTTTATGGCAAGCCCCTTATTCCTGAGATCGAGACATTTTATTTTATTTTTTTAAAATATTAGGATTTTTTCCTTTGACTCACCAGACGATTCCCTGTGCTCCCGATCCGATGGGTCTGAGGTTCTGGTAGCGCTTTAAAACCATAAACGTTGAGTCGCCCACATCTATACTGTAGTACTCCTTTTCGCGCTTGTTCCGGTTCATGGTGAAGCCTTGGACAAACGCTATGATTGGGCATTCAATGGGGCTGTCCTCTCAAGACCTGCAGGGTGCAAAGAGAAACAGACGTCGTTACAAGTTTTCAACCTTTAATAATCACACTTTCCTTCCAGCAGCCGACACATCCACACTGAACTAAAATGCAGAGATTCCCAAAAACACTGATAAAAGTGTTTCCTCTATGTTGATTTTATACCGTGACAACCCGCCACGGTATAAAATTTCTGCCGCCACGGTATCGTAAATAGGGCAGATGCACAACAGGGTTTCTGCTCTTTCAGCTGTTTGTGAAAAGTCATAAAGTCGTAATTACACGACTCTGCAGAGCCGTCTCTCTCTCTCTCCCTCTCCCTCTCTCCCTCTCTCAACTGGAACAGTCATCACTTGCGAAGTCATGGATCGGAAACAGCTTGTTACCTCACCACTTCAGTCGGTTCGTCCAATTAAACGCTACTCGGGTTGGCATTATGTGGGGACCTCAGGTAATTCATGTTTAACACCCTTATCTGCATTTCCTAAAATGCAAACAAGTTATAATAAGCTGTAATTATTGCACTAGTCTGCATGTTATTATGCACTAGAACGTAATTTCCATACTCAATACTACACAGAAAAATAATGCGGTTTCCCTGTGGGACGGGAGAAGGCACAAAATCAATGGTCAATCTATTTACAATCAAGTCAATGCTTGTGGTGCAGGCAGTAGCCGACAAGTTATACTTATTTTATTCAAAATTGTCGCGCAGTGTTTCCCCTTGAGGGAAATAAAGATAACGTTACTCGAGTTGATGACAAATCATAACCTTGCTGTAGGCCTAAGTGTAATAAAAGTTTCCAAAGAACAGTAATTTATCCTTCTAAAACAAAAGATGGACAGACGATGATCCCAAACTTTTGAAATTGGGACAAAATATTTGCATTTTTTTAATAAAGATGTTCCAATTTTTTTCCTTCCAGATACCAATACCTGAACACACACACACACACACGCACACACACACATTTGTCGAATTGGCCGATACCAAATGCCAATTCGACAGCAGTATGTTAAAATATATATATATAATATATATATATATATATATATATATATATATATTATTATGTTTTAACAGAGACGTCTGTAAAACTGCTGCCAGGACACCTAAAACTGCAACCAAGTTCGGTTATATGAATCCTTCTATTCTGAATTTTTAATCCATGGACTATTTGAAAAACTTTCCTTGAGCCGAGAAAAGCGGATTGAAAACCTTTGACGTCGCCACAATGTAAAGTCTCCCGGCCAGCTGGAGAAACGCCACCGCGCATGGTCCAGCGGTCACATATCCCAGAAGTAAACCTGGGAGCTTCAAAACTTTTTCGGGCGGTTGGCGACTCAGCAACTCTTATAGGAATGAACGGGGCTCGGGCCATTAACGTCGCATCCAAGTTCTTATAATACATCCATGACTCAGCTCACTACGATTAGCAGAGGCTGGCTGGTGAAAGGGACCTTGAGGGTCAAAGGTTGGCTGGTGAGAGGGACCTTGTGGGTCGGAGGTAGAGTGGTCCCCCCCCGAATTAAGAATAAAAGTTTTGTTTTATGAGCTGCACGCCCAGGAGGGCGGGCTTTGATCCATCATGGCTGTCAGAGAGGAAATACTCCTGGCTCTAGAAGACAGAATTTTCCATTAAATTTCCGGAAACTTTCCATGGAAAGTTTAGCTGGGGAATTTTGGAAACATTCCAATTTGGAAACTTTCATGGGAATTAATGGGAATAAATGGCATATTTTTAATATTGCTTTCCATGGAAAGTTTAGCTGGGGAATTTTGGAAACATTCCAATTTGGAAACTTTCATGGGAATTAATGGGAATAAATGGCATATTTTTAATATTGCTTTCCATGGAAAGGTTAGCTGAGGAATTTTGGAAACATTCCAATTTTGATTTACTATGGTTAGTGGGATACACAATTAACACACATAGGTTAATAATAGCAATGGGTTATGACGTATTACCCCCCCCAAAAAAAAACTCCCGTATTTTAAACTAAATGTTGGCCAGTATGTAGTAGCCTATGCTGATTACTGTGTGCATGCATTCGTCATTGACGAATATAGGGAGGACATTCAACTGAAGTTGCATTAAATCAGGTTGTTTTAACCAAAATTATTCTGCAAAATGTTGATGTTTTTTTAATTACATTTAGGGTCCCTGTTATAGACTAACAGTATTATAACAAGCAATATTAAAAACATCCATTCCCATTAATTCCCATTAATTCCCATTCATTCCTATGGAAATTCCTGGAATTTTGCAACCCTATTCACACCATGCCGCAACGCCAAATCCGTCCATTATTATTCTGTAATGTTGTAGTTAAGTGGGTTAGCACCCCCCGCCCCCCCCGTAAACCATGGGGAAACAGTGCACTAGATGTGATCAACCCCACTGAGCGCAGATATGCTCATGTGTGCAATGGTACAGTATGAATGTCATCTGACTGCTAGCTTATCAGTTATAATGATAATAAAACCCAAAAGCCTGGGCAATGGAGGGATGATCCAGGCAGAGAGAGAGAGAGAGAGAGAGAGAGAGAGAGAGAGAGAGAGAGAGAGAGAGAGAGAGAGAGAGAGAGACACACACACACACACACACAAGCAAAGCAGGAAGTTGGCTTTCATGCTGCGTCTGAAGTCGACGAATCATTAGTGGAATTTGGAACGTTTTGCTGAGGAGGTCGGCTTTGTGATGATAGCTGTACGTTGCGGACCATGACCTGACCTCTGGATTTCTCTGACTGCCGCTTACCCAACCCACCCCCTTCCTTTCAGCATCCCGTAGCCTGTACAACCCTCTCCTCCTTGCTCCCCTCTCCTTCAACACCCGTCCTCCTATTCTTCGGTGTACGTTTTTTTTTTTTTTTTAAACCGTGGCTCTTACGTATGTTCCATTTTCATCCACGTCATCTTTTGTATACCGCTGGAGACACTTGTCAACAGTCTGCAGGGGATGAATAAAAAAGGTGCACAAAAGAGCCTGAGCTCCGTTATTTTATCTCATAGCAAGAGAAATACTGACAAATGTTTTGAGAAATACACGGACCCAAGCAAACGCTCCAAACTCTTACAGATACAGAAACACAAATACATGTTTTTGTGACACTAGGCTTAGTAAACTAATTTACACAAAGACACCCTAGCCCAACCAGTCCTCTTCTGAGATGCTTCAAGCGAAGCCAAACTAACTAACCTCAAACCCAACCTGAGGCCTGTACTACGAGGCAACTCATAAAAGTTAAAACATTTAGAGACCGACAAAGAAATATATAGATTTTCAGCGGAGGGAATTACTTATAGGCTATTTGTGGCTTCTTGAGCCGTGCGTTGCCAATGCGCACATCGGTTTGAATTATGTTTCCATATTTTTTATCTTCGCTCACGTTCACTTACTACTGCCTGGGTTGCAACTGAAATGAAAAGGCTAAAGCAACGACAGTGTATGGAAAGCACAAGTGTACTTAGGGTCAGATCGTGTGCCTGACTGATGGGGAAGTGATATTCATAAGCGTTGCGATTTACGCATTTAGAGCGTCTGTTATTATGTACTTCGAAAAAAAGACTCACACAAAAACGGCACACGCAGCTTCAGCTGGCCTGATGTGACGGCTCTGTGCGGCACAGAAACACAGGTACCAACGACAGCATCGTAAATAATGCAAACGAAAGCACGTTTTACACCGCTCGTCGTGGCTGAATCCAAACGAGAAAAGGTTCCCCGGAGCATCTCAGCTGAGACCGACGAGCTGTAAACGGATTAAATTGTGTCTCCGCCGCCTGCTGCTGCTGCTGTTTGATTATCACCTGATAGAGATTCAATGTCATTCCAACCTCGCTCACATGTCGCCGGCACTCCAGTAAGGGGCTAAAGGCAGACTGCTACAATGGATCTTTTTAGGCACAATTTAGACCAAAAAAAACACTAAACTACTACTATCTGTCTGTCTGTTTACTTCCCAATGGTAGAACAGGCAACAGGCGAAGCTGAAAGGATTTATTTGCATGCTTACTATTGCTATAATAACCTTGATACATCTAATGTTCTCACACCCCTTCATTTCCATATGATTCACTCCAATGTCAAATATCATAACATCTTTAAATTCTAGCCAGCAGCAAAAAATCTCATCTTATTTTGCCAGTGGTACCTGGCTGCAAAGGAACAGAAATAACATATACCGGTAGTATAGCTTTGTTTCCGTGATGGGATTGGTTGTAGGGCTGGGTGATATGGAGAAAATCAAATATCACAATATTTTTGACCAAATAGCCATATCACGATATTGATATAATATCGATATATTGCCCAGCTCTACTTGGTTGTTAGTATGTTGTCAAGCAATAGAACGTCGGTATGACTACATTTCAGATCGTCGTATCAAGGAAATATTCTCTGGTGATCAGTTTTCTATCGTTTTATATGGTGTCTAGCCTTGACATACACACACATATACATATATATACACATATATGTGTGTGTGTATATATCTATCTATCTATCTATCTATCTATCTATATATATATATATATATATATATATATATATATATATATATATAGTCCCTCCCTCATTACCACCATTGAGGTGCCCTTGAGCAATGCCCTTAACCCCCCCCAACTGCTGCAGTGGAGCTGCTCAGTGGCCAGCAGGTCAGACTGTGGTTGTACCAGGCAGCTTCCAGGTAGGAATGTTTAACTGTGTGAATGTGATCACACCCCCCTTAATAAACACCTCACACACACACACATACTGTTGCTTTTTTTAATGGCAAAAGACATTGTGTCGATCTATTTGGATTTATACTGACATGATTGCAGATTTGGGTTTTTGTACAATTTATTACCCCCCAAAAAATATTCCGTTTGCAGCTCAGACCACTCTTGGACTTTTAACATAGTGACTGAAATTGATGTGATGAAGGAAAAAAAAAAAAAAAAAATCTAAATACATTTTTTCTTCCATATCCCCATAGCCCAGCCGCTCAATAAATAATATCATGCTAATATATCCTACATGATCAATTGCGAATCTTAACTACAAGGCTTATTGAAACGGCTACATTTAGGTGTAAGCACAAAAAACGCTTGCACAAGGATAGAAACACAACTAATGGAAAAGCACAACTTGCAGAAGAGAATTCGAACACGATCCAAAAGGAAAGGACAGATTCTTTCTCCGGGAAACTTGTCTTTGCACTCACCCATGACTGTTTGAACCGTGGCATGCTGTTGTTTTATTTACAGTCTATGGTCCTGGGCCACCAGTTTACAGAGGAACAGCCAGCACATGCCACATGGTGGCCTCTCCTTATATAGAATATAGACTACACCTACCAAGGCAAAGTGTGATATACAACTGTGTGTAATATAAGCTGACCTGGAAATGGAGTTTGCATACAAGGAGTCAGACAGTACTTTCAATTTTAGCACGGAGGAACAAAGATATGATCTGTGTCAGCACTGTGGTTTAACCATTGAGAAAGATGATCTTATGTTCACTAGTCGATAAGGCCCAAAATCTCTCAGTACCAACCAATAGGATCTCAAGATATGAATGTGGGCGGGTCATGTGTTAGCCAGGACTCTGATAATCCCATCTCTGCGGGCTACCTTTAGCTTTAGGTGCAGCAATCAGATGTCTTGCTGCTTTTGGCTGACCACTGCTGTTCTCTTGGCTGGTTGTTTAGAAAGGAAAAAAAAAAAAAATGTTGCTAGCAATGTGCAGTGCAGTCTGGGAGCTTCTACACCACCCAAATGTGACTACAGGAACATGTTATTAAGAGAGGATAACCAAGATGCATGCACACACCAGCCACGCACAAGCTGCAGCCTGTGACAATCTCAGCCGAACATACCTGTGATTGGGGCTGGGCGATATATCGATATCGATGTATGAGGCTGGATATCGTCTTCAATTTTGGATATCTTATTAGAATAGTATCGTTATTAGAATTGCTGGGGCTTTGTAAATTATAGAGTGTGGTCTAGACCTACTCTATCTGTAAAGTGTCTCGAGATAACTCTTGTTATGATTTGATGCTATAAATAAAAATTGAATTGGATCCTGATAGGACACAAGTTTTTTCTTTTCATTTTCTGAACTCACCAGACTGTTTTAGCTGTTCCATTATTTGCCTTTACCCACATAATGATACCAACATGATGATTATTTATCAAAAATCTCATTGTGTGCATATTTTGTGATAGCGCCAATTGCCAACCCTACAATATCGATATCGAGGTATGTGGGCAAAAAATATGGGGATATTTGATTTTCTCCATATGGCCCAGCTCTACCTGTGATCAAACAATTCTAATAACCCAGACCAAGTTATAAATATCACTGATAATATAACGGGTTTTTAAAACTCCACATTTGATCCCCTGGCTTGATAAGTTATTTTACTTTATTGTTAAGATAGATGCTGACACATGTTCACTATTTCATTGCTGGAACAACTGCAACACTATGCAATTGCCACTGAAGAATATTCACATTCACTTTTCAATTTGCAGGCCAGTGAGACTATTAACACATCCCATAATAATAATAATAATAATAATAATAATAATAATAATAATAAATACAATTAAAAAAAAACACACATAATCAGACAGACTGCAGCCTTGCGTAGGCTATAGCCAAATATTGATCTGCTCGGTGTTGTTATCGAGATCACGGAGATGCTGCTACGGTATTATAGCCAGTGTAAACCCACCGATGCTCAGTTTACAGTGCAGGGATTTTTGTGTTTGCCCACCTTCCAAGCTAACAGAAACATGATATCATAATCAGAGCAGTACACTACATATCAGCAAACTGATATTAGCTAAACCGGGGTGTATTCAAAGGCGTCGATAGGTGATTTCTGTTTACACGGAGGATGTTTTTAGGTGACCACACAGACAGACTGGAGGTCACAGCGTTTTAAGTTGAACCTTTCACTAGTTCCACGATGTATGTGTGTGTGTGTGTGTGTGTGTGTGTGTGTGTGTGTGTGTGTGTGTGTGTGTGTGTGTGTGTGTGTGTAACTGTGTAGCACAGCACTGACATGGATAGGTTAACGTTACACCGTGTGCTTCCCAGTGTTGCCACTCAGTCTGGTTGCCTTTTACCAGTTAGGCCAGACCTGTCCTGCTTGCTGCGGTGGTGGTGGTGGTGGTCACCATGTAGCTATATTGTAGAAACACCTATTTGCAAGAACGTGTGTGTGAGCCAAATTTCTCTGTTCCCACCCCCATACCCTCAACTATTGACAATAACACGTCAAACATGTTTCATAGGAAGAACAAAAAAAAATACATATGTCGAGCTCACCCCTCTCCGGTTAATTACAAGTGTCGACCCGCAGTCGCCGTTTGCTGTCTGCTGGAGACACAACCCGGACGCTTTTTTTGTTGTTGTTGTTGGGAGAAAAACAGCTCTTTAATTCCTTTGTCCTCCGGATACGCTCCCGTTTCCCTCACACTAGCAGGCCGGGATCTTTGCAAAATACATGTGTAGCTTCTACGTAACCTAATCTGTGTGCTTCCGTGACACAAGCAGTTTCTGCCATTTCATACCAACGTCGTCGAAACCTTGCGACGTTTCCTCGGCTGCACAATGAGGACCAGGGGGACGTTCAAGACCGCCTGCGCGTTTTCCGGCAGCCGCTCCGGGAAAGCGGAAGCGACATTTTTGCAACGTTTTGAAATAACACCGCATACAACCCGATAGAACCATGGATGTATAATAAAACCATACAACGGGAAGATAGTGCTATTTCACACATATTTATGGGTGAATGTTAAAAAATGTATACATAATATATACCAAAATACATATATACAAAGTATGTTATTAACGAGCTTGCACATGAGATAGCAGGTTTACTTATTCTGTTTGCTGTTATAGCTAGCATTACCAAATCATGGTTTATTAGTTTTGATAAGTACGAGGTTGGCTTATGTAGCCTGCATCTTATCTTTATTAACATTTGAGTTCAAAATTGGAGTGCCGCATTTTATTTGGTAGATTGCATACACTCAGTTTCCAGTTTATGACCTGCAAATTAAACTAATTTTTACCTTGAAGATCAATTTGTATTTACAACATTATGTAGGCTACTTCATGCACTTAAGTAGGCCTACTGTACTAGCCGAATTACAATTAGGATGTACCTGTATGCTATTTATTTGTATTTTATGATAGATCTATACATTTATCTGACAGCTACTGTTTAGATTAAGATTCTAGGCCTACGTTGAGAAAAAACAACATTTGAAACGCTTAAATGCAACGCATTATTAAAGAAAGCAAGACTTGTAATGGAGTATGGTGTCTTGCCCAAAACCTCAAACATAGGCTAACTCATGTAAATCAAGTACTGTACTGATGATTTTCTTTACCAGATTTTGAGAATTCAGCACCCAGATATGCATATGGGAGTTAGTGTGTCTAACTATTATCATAGGCGTCAACTCTGACCCTTATGAAAGCTTATGCTAGAGGCACATGCAGGCATTACCTTGCCGTGCCATCCACAGGTCAGTGTGTTAATTATTCCTTGGGCTGTAAAGGACAGGTGTAAATCTGGACAAAGCCCTCTCTTGAAGATGTGCATTGGGATGAAATGGTGGGTCAACATATATCCTCTGTGTACAAGTATGTGGACAAAAAAACACTCTTAACTGAAAATAATTGACACGTAGTTTGCACACAAAAAAGCAGGCCAAGCACCCGTCAGAGGCCCTTGTTACTGCTGTATGACAATTCACAAGAATGTATACTCTTAAACCACTTTTGACATAGTTTTTCTCACCTCAGACCTAATATTATACTTGTAACATATCACTTTGATAAACATTTCAAATGCTTTTCAAGCACCGGGAGGCACAGGTGGGAGGATAAAAAAGCCATGGTATCTGGTTATTCACAAAGCCATGTATATTTGCCAATCAACTTAATCTTTGCAAGGTACTAATGGAAAGTGGGACAATTATTGTGTCCGTTGTGGTTGAAACCTCAGATTAACACAATGGATTGGTCCTTTGCTGCCCCATCTGCCGTTAGCTTGCCCTGCAAATCCAATTATGTTCTTATGTCCCCTAGTCCAAAAATAGTTCAAAAGGGAGTAAAAAAAAGCAGTAACAACACGTCATTAGTTAGAGCAAATGACGTTACGGAACTGATGTGTCCTTTGTTTGGAGACGACTGATCTGTGATGAGGAGTTGACGCTATGTGGGTGGAATGGCAGCAGAGGACGCATAGGAGGAAGAAGGATTAGGTTCAGAGTGGCGGATGTCTGAAGAAACCTAAGCAGAATCTTTTCAGATAGCGGATAAAGTAAGGTAGGCTGCACAATGCATAACTCATCAAACTTACTGTAGGTTTAGAAATGTGTGTTTTTCAGACACACACCTTTATGTATGCTGCTGCTGTAACGACACAATTTCCATCTGGGATGTAGAAAATGCAATAAAAAACTGGATGAGACTAAGCGTGCTCCTATGCGAAGCAGCAAACCATTTAATCAAACTCACACGGAGTAAGAAGCAAACAGCCTGTGAGCTAAGCCAGATTTTCTCTGGATAAACCAAGGTAACAAACAACACAAAGTAACACCTATACTGCCTGGTCAATAACACACATTTTGAAGAAGTTTTTGGTACTTGTATTTTTTATGCCCACTAATTTGACTAGGCCTATTCAAATAATGGTAATTTTTTTTCACAGAAGACATTTTTCACAGAAGATATTTTGACATTGTAACAGTAGCAATAGCACAGGTGTAAATAATAAAATGAATGATGGCTGGATTCCATTTAGCTGCTTCAGTTTTATGGTCCTGGTACCGGCATGCTGCCTTAGTGTCACACTGTCTTGACTTGCTGGGACACTTAAAGAGAACAGAGCCACCTTGTTACTAGTAACTAGGGCTGCACAATGAATCAAATATTAACCATGATCGCGATTTTGGCTTCCCACAATTAAATGACTATGATCGACTGCCATGTTGATATTTAAAATGTGTGCTCCGCTTATAGAAAACTCCACTGCATATCAAATCAAGCGCTTCCTAAAATAACACCATGACTCGGAAAGGACTCAGCCAGCCAGTGGCATTAGCACGGCTCTTCGCTGTTAAATCACCAGAAAACGACACCAGGCTGCTACAGTGTCACAACACAGACAACATCAGACTGCTTGTTTATGACTCGACTCGGCCAGACATTTCTCTGTTCTCGGCTAAGATTGACGGCATAGCGCTGCAGTGTTTCAGTGTATATTTATACATTATACGGTGGCAGACCAGGGCAAAAAAACACTTCAACTCATGCTAGAAGCATGTCAATTAAGCTAGAGGCTTAGCAATGCTAACCAGTGCACTGTGTACAGTAAAATAGGCTTAAACTTTTTTTGGGGTGTTGTCTGTATTTTTGTTTTTAAACTTTGATCTTCTCACCTTGTGTTTTCACTTCATTAAAGTTAATTGGAACATTTTGGCCGCCTAAAAATGTCTTGTTCAGCGTTCGGTAGCACCTTGTCAACCAAGGCTAGCTAGCTAGCGCTAGCATTAGCTGCAACTTTAGGGAAAGTTTGCAAATTTTCTGTACTGCCGTACATGCAAATGAATGGTGCCAGTATTATATTATTACATATTAACCCGCCAGTAAAACTCTGCCAGATGACTCGCTTCAGAATCGGCAACTTTCCCTCTTTAGCATTTAGTTAGCGCAGCACAATTACAACCATACACGACACTGGCTTGGCCGCGTCATCCTCACCAGCTTCACCATCTCGTCCAAAAGTCTTGACGTCACTAATGTAGAAAAACAAATACAGAGCATATACAAAAAGGAGGCCAAGTAAAAAAACCGTATGTTGTGTGAGTTTCTCTCTTCTTAACTCCAGCGGTGTCTCCTGCTTCTAGCCTACGGCATTAATGGAGGTTGACTCAGTAGCTCCTATACATAAATGTAATGCTATGCTGTAGTCAATCCACTTTTTGCAGTGATGTCTTTGCTGCTGCTGCATAGAGTATACAACCCTAATCTATTATTGACATCACCCCATCAGTGTCAATTAATGCCTGTTTGCCTCCCCCCGGCCACAGTTTATTATAGATTTACAGTGTTTGATATGTACTTTTCATGTATATTTGCTATCTGGCCATAGACCCAGTTAGGCCTACTTAAATTCAGACACCCTCTCCATCAGCTGACCATATAGGCCTAATGTTAGGGCCGTCCACACCAAAAACCCAAAACATAACTATAACATAAGAATGTGTGCATCCACACTGATTAACGATTAGTGGCGTCAGCAGACGTAAGATTACAGGAATGTCACTAGTAATATCTGACATATTCATGAACTCAGTACATTTTATGAACCTAAAAATAAGGTTGTCAAACCCAGCTAGTGAAAAAGTCATGCCACACCACTGACCCTCCGGTGTGGAACAAACACACTTTCATATTCCTGAGTGATACTGTTTATACATTTTATTTTCAGTTTTACGAAGACGAGAAGGAAAACCAAGTCCTTAATAAATGTAATCTCTGTAATGTCATAAATTCGGATGGCTTAGGGAACTTCTGCTGTGTTGTCTGGATATGAGGTGTTTTTATGTTGCATGTGTTTTTTTTTTTTAATCTTTGGGTCGTTTTGGTTGCAACCTGATCTCACAGAATTCCATGAAATGAACACAGCCCCTTAACTCCAAATCGGTGTCAGTTTCACGGAATCGCAAAAAATTCCGTGATGGGCCCAAGGAAGAATTCCATGAAATAAACACGGCCCCTTAAGTTAAGGAAAGGTTGTGGGTGGGCTTACGTTTCCATGACACGCAGGACAACAACGGGACAGTTGGGTTTAGGCAAAGAGGAACAGGACGGTTACGGTTGGGTTTAGGAAACGTGACGCGATCCCTGGTCCCCGGGGTGAAAGGCCTGTGTTGTTTGACCCATCCACCACCCCAATCAACCTACGTGGATTTTCAGGCTTTCATACTACTCGCTACCGTAGTCGCTCCTAATGCTACGTCATTTTCACATTGACTTTACATTGGCATTGTTTTCCGTTTACCACCACCTAATGCGGTGTTTACAGTTTGTGATCATTTCACAGAATTCTGTTTCTCCCACCAGAGTCCCTGTTTCCCCTAATGGAAGCGAGCGGCTGAATCCTGACACACACACACACACATATATATATGCTGACATATATATACACACGTGTGTATATATATATATATATATATATATATATATATATATATATCGTATATAGTCTAGCCCTACTTATTTTAATGCAGGAATGTAGCACAACATGGAATTGAAAGCAGTGCTCTGTTTATTTAACTCTTGTTGTCCTAAAAACTGGAATTGAACGCCTTTTTTACGATTTTTTCAAAATTTCCTTTGCTTTTTTTCACTACTATATATATATATGTATATTTATTTTGACCAGTTAAGATCAGAGGAAGAGTTTGGTCAAAGTTTAGTTTCAGGAAACTGTTCTAGAAACCATTTAATCCTCTTTTTTTCTTCTTCAAATGCTATAAAATTGGAAGAGAAAAACGCCCATAATTCAATGAAAATAGTGAACTGATCCTTAATTTTAACTGCGAGGAGCATTGCATGGAACATCCATGTTATTTTTGGGAAATTTGGTTGAAAGAAACTCAAATTTCTGACAACTGGTTCAAATTTGACCTGAGGACAACAGGAGGATTAAATGTGAAGTGGCAAAAAAAATATTTTGTTCCTAAAATAAATAAATAATCCTGGTTAATAATTTGAATCTCAATATTTATCAAAAATAATCAGGACTATCATTTTGGCCATAAAAGTGTAGCCCTACTAGTAAACCGTGCTTTTCCTGCTATGACAAGTCAATATGTCTGCTGTGAACAAGGCCTTTACTGATTGGTTCACCCCAGGTTGTTTGGGTTGAATGAAGTACACATAACCTGATTAACAGAGCTGGGTTACTTGGCAATTTCCCATGACGTCACCAGACATGCTTGTGCCTGTCAGTGTTTTAATTCGGTTTGTGTGTCAGAATGGTCACAGAGTGAGATGGATGCACGCATGTACTATAACGTGTCTAAACAGCAGAAATGCCAGCGCATTTGAGGTAGTACATTCAAAATAAATTAAAGTAAAATATAAAGTAGTTAAGTTCTCAACATGGAAACAATAAATGTCAAAAACATTCTTCCCTTTCCCTTATCCTCCAATATGAGAAGGAATAAGATGATAATTATCGAGACGCTTTCTGGAGGCAACATCCGGATGTTAATCTGATTGTCAAACAATTATGGAAAACCCAACTTCCTGTGCTAATACTTACGCTACTTAGGTGATGTTAATCCGTTTTCTCTTCTTTCTGTTTTGTGCCATAAAGCGATCCTACAGACTCGACTGAGCAGTATATGGAATTAAAAAAAAAAAAAAATTTGATTGAACAAACTACAAAAAGACACATAATGTACAAACATATTGTCTTTTCTTTTTCTTAATCTTTAAAAAACAAATACTGCCGCTTCCTGGAATCTTATAGTCATTAATCTGCTAAAACAAAAAGGAACCTGTGTTGAAGCTGTTGAAACTCTCCATTCTGCGTGTTTGCTAGTTTATTTTTATGTAAAGCTAGATGTATCAAGTAGAGATTGCTTTTTGATGGGAAATGTATGAAAGCAACATACTAAAGTGTTGGAATTGTTTCCAATTGGATCTAATTCCACTGAACCTTAATCTCGTCTGTCTCAAACTCTGCCCAGTGACCTTTAAACGTTCTATGTGTCGGATGAACAGTGGCATTCCAGCCCCCCATGAGGACATTCAGCCTGCTTGTTAAGACAGGACACTTGCCACAACTCCTCCTGTAATGTACTATGTTGTGTTATTCCCATTAACAGGTATTTTTAATTGAAAGAATTGCAATGTTTTCCAGCAGGATGGGTACATTTGTGACCCTGGCAGAAGTGTTGGAGGCCCGGGGTTCACCACTGGATGAAGATGAGGTCTGGTGTCTGCTGCTAGCCACCACTGAGGCCTTACTGGATATTTCCAAAAGAGGTAACCACTTATTAGTTCCCATTTCCTCCCAATTGAACCTGTTTCCGTGCATAGGGCCAGGGGCTGGGCTAGAAGGGGGGCACGGGGTGGCCCTGAAATATTATTGCCCCCCCCCCAATCCATTTGGCTAGAGTGCTGTCAATATGGCAATTGTGATTTCCATTGGATCACAGTACTGTCGTTTGGCTGCCTGTTCTGCCGTTGCCACATGACCAATTATTGTTTCCATGATGACTATCCAAAATTCTGATACCATGACCAGACCAGACTGAGCTTATAAATGTGTATTGTATTCGGATATACCATTTGTTTAAAATTAAAAGAAGTGAAACTAATAATAAATGTGATGTTTTATTTAGCAGAATAATAGTGTTGTTCTATCCTATTCAATATTTCCTATATTTCTAAGCAGATTTTCTATGCCGTATTCTGATAAAATGCTGTGTGCCAACCAGCTTAAGAATACAGGGCTGAATTTTTCAGGCAGCATTAACGAGCATTCAAACAGACTAAGATTGAAAGAACTTACTCAACCAAATAGCGCAAGAGAAACCCTTTAAGTTGGTTGTTGTTGCAATTGGCATTCTGCTCTCTGTCTAGGTTCAGGCAACATGTGCAGTGTGCTGAGTCCAGGCTCGGTGCTACTGTCAGCCAATGGGAGTCTGGCCTTCAAGAGCTGCGCCCAATTCGAAGACGTGGCCTCCTTCACAGCTCCGGAGATCCAGCAGGGGCACGCTGCCTCCACCAGGACTGCCGCCAAAAAGGTTGGAAAACTCAGACTTGTTGCGAGGACATCTGGTACGAAATATCAAGTGGTTCTAACCCTGTGAGTTGGGACCCCTAAAACGGGTCGCGAGATACATCTTTGGGGTCATAAGATGTTTAATAGGATAAGAAAGGATTGAAAAACTTGCTTACTTTGCTGTCTTTTCTTTATGTGTTACTGCTATTTGGTTGTGAACTGCTGGGTAGTTTAGTCACTGCAGGCTTCTAAAAATGAAAAACACGCATTATTAAACCTATGAAAGGGTCATAATATAAGGGTTTAATTGATTTATGGAGAATTTGCTTTATCTTAAGAGGACAGTTAGTTAAAAATGTTGAGAACCAGACCATCATTCATATGAAGAAGTCAGATCCATAAAACTTTCTATTTTTTATTAGTCCACAGTTTTACCATAACTTGATGCAGAAAAGGCACAAATTGTTGCAGAAAAATTCACAAATTTTTTGATGTGCTCAACATTTCAATTTTGCCCCCCGACCCCACCAAACCCAAAGTTACACCCTTGAAGTGTTAAAAAATGTGACCATTTTACAAAGTGTGCCTGTGGCTGGTATGTGGGCGTGTAATACGTGACAAGATAGGCTATATTTCCCTCGAAACGTAATTGAGAATTTAGTTTAGTTGTATGAACGCAATGTTTTAGGAGACAGTGTTGGTTTTTGCATAGTGCTTTGTTTGGATAGGAGTCCTTAACCCTTTAATCACATCAGTTAATTGCATAAAGGGGGCCTAGTCCCAGTTAAATCCCCTTATAGTTCCGTTTATATGTGAGCAGAAATGAATCATGACCTTGTCCTGCTCTCCTCAGATGGTTGTGTACTCACTGGGGATGACTCTTTATTGGTGTGTTGATTATCACCTACCTCAAAACCAGGTACTTTCTTCCCTCGTCTATAGTATCTCTTGCTCAAACTCATTCTTGTATATATTCTTAGTACTTGCACACGATCCAATTTGCTGTCACTTGTTTGCTCCCAGCCGGTCCAGCTGAGTGCAGAGCTTGAGGGTTTGCTGCTGAGCATGTGCGAGGACATGGCGGTCCGACGGACTGACCTCCTGACGGTGCTGGAGACCTGTGAGCTTCACCACAAGACCTCCATGTTGCCTCCTGCTGAGCGGCTCGTCAGGCAGCTGGTAGAAGATGTCTACAGAAACTCAGTGAGTGGCTGGATGAGTGGATGGTGTTGGTTTTGGTTTTTTAGCGGGTTAGGTGAAGTTATGTTTGGTTTTGAGTAGTTTTTGTTAAGTTTACTGATAGCACAAACTCTCTGCTTGTTTCCTTGAGCTGGACAGTGATGTCTTTGCAGGTTGATCACATGTCCATGGCTGAAAATGGATCCCGGCTAACAGACCGCAGTCAAATGATCAGGGACAGATTGCACAGTAAGTTTAAAGTTTAACTGAAATTAAATTGCATTATTTTTCCATCTGCTACAGCATACATACCTGTTCTGTAAATTACTTGTACTGTGTTCAATATCACAATATAGTACTTTTTCTGGCAATTTAATAAGTAAATAATCTATATTAAATAACTCTATTTGTGAATACTCCTGTGTGACTTAAATAATTTTTCTTTAGTGGAAAATGAAAATAACGTGCAAAGATCAGAACGTAAAGCGTCACCCAAATGACGTAGATATTGCCATAACGCAGTTCGGCCACTGTTTTTTTACGATATACATTTTGATATAATTTTGACAATATTTATCAAAACCAGCCCTACTTTAAAGCAATAGTTGGACCTTTTTGTTAATAGGCTGAGATAGATGAGAAGACTGATACTCTCATGTCTGTATGCTAAATATGAAGCTACCACCGACAGGTGGAAACAGCTAGCATGGCTCTGTCAATAGGTGAAGAAATTAACACGGGTCACGTTTAATCTCAATTTTTAAATCAATACAAAAACCCTAAGGTGTAAATTAGTGAGATTTACAGGAAACGGTGCCAAAAAAGACACTGCTCCCAGCCAGGAAATAGTCACAGGCACATATAGCCTATTCCCCCATGAAACAAAAATGTATTGTTTTTTAATTATTGTCTTAATTAATGAGCATTAGAGGTGCTGGTAGGTTGATTTTTTAACTTATGGACAGGCCAAGGCTAGCTGTTTTGACTTTGTGTTAAGCTAAGCTAACTGTCTGCTGGCTGCAACTTCATATACCACCCTCATTTCTGTCAGCAGCCAGTTAGCTTGGCATAAAGACTGGAAGCAGGGGGAAACAGCTAGCCTACCATCTACCAGCGCCTCCTAAGCTTGCCAATTTTTTTTTTTTTTACATATTTATTAGCTACTAGCCATTTTATTTCTTTACATTTGGACAGAGGCAGGCTAGCCATTTCCCCCTACTTCTAGTCTTTAGCCGATTGGTTAGCTTAGCGTGGTTCACAACAAATTAGCTGTTTCTAGCTTCATATTTAGCATACAGACATAAGGGTGGTATCAATCTTCTCATCTAACTCTCAGCAAAAAACACAGAAAGACATTTTTAGATATTTACCATGCCAAATGTGAAAGTTATAATATTCTCATGTGGACATAAGTATTGCATACCAATTTGTTTTTCAGGAAGCTCTTTTAGTAACTCAACACGTGCACTGAAGAAGAAGATTTCACAAACATTCTCCGGAGCATCTTATCCATGCGAGCCCACAGGGTAGGGAGCATTACACACCTTATAACAGAGGGTTATTTTATTACATCAAACATTCTCATGAACCCATTTCACAGTAAGAAGACACAGTATAAACATGTGTTTACTTCAAAATAAACTAAATTCAATTATGATATGTGCTTTAATGATAAAATAATGAGGGGAAAAGTAAAAAGACAGTGCTGGGAATACAAAACCCCCCACAAGAGAATGAAATGAAATGTGTGATGTTTGAGCCATCGAATCATGAGTGACAGATCTTGACTCCCATCAGACTGAGAATGGAAAACTCATTTTCTTCCCAGGATTCCCTCGGGAGGTCGACAAAGGGAGAATTACGACAGCTGGCAGCAGCTGAACCGCAGCCCCTGCAGTCCGTACATGGATGGCAATCGAAATGCCAACTCAAGATCCCTCGCACAGTTCGAGTCCACGATGAGTCTGAATGACAAGAAAGTGAAGGTGGGCCAGATTATTCATGTTACGTAATGGCTGTAAACCTTTGATGTAAATTTACAGCTAAAATGTCACATTATCATACAGGATCATACTGTGAATGGCAATGCATTCTGGGAAGAAAAAATAATAAGTAACACTTTACTTGAAGGTACCTACATAAGAGTGACATGACACTGTCATGAACACATGACAGAGTCATGACACAGTCGTGACACATGAACCCTAACCCTAACCCTAACTTGACAAAAACCGAATGACACTTACTAAAAGAAGCGTTATGTCATAAACGTTTAGGACTTGTTCATAATGTCCATGACACGTTCATGACAGTGTCATGTCACTCTTATGTAGATACCTTCAAGTAAAGTGTAACCAAATAATATTACAGCACTATCTGCGAATGTTAACGATTACAGGTATTTACTGTTAATACCAATGCATCTTGGCAAATTAAAGTAAAAGGTGGGAATTTCACTGCTGCCAGTATATTACTGTAAATTAAAATAATACAGTAAGAAACTACATGTCTATTTACAATAAAATACCTTAACATTTAAAAACCGCATACTTACTGTAAAAAAACAGTAGTTTACTGGTGAAGCTGCTGCCAATATATTACTGTGAATTTAAGGTGAAAAGTTTTTACAGTGTAATAATATAACAATAAGATAATATCTCATCACGTTTCATCCAAAATCTTGTTTTTGTTATTTGTTGTCTGTTGCAGGACATGGGTCCTGAGTTTATTAGAATGTTAGACGAGCCGGTGGTTGTCTTGGAGCTGCCTGGCTCCATCGTGGTGAGTTCTTGCAAACAGAAATTAAATTATGAGAGTTTGGAGGCATTGACAGTGGTTTGAAGGGACACACCGTAGCATAACGTAGCCCACATCTCAGGATAATGATGCTAACATCTCCTTCTTGAAACCCCTGAACTTTGTTAACAACCATTTCCACTATCCTTTTTGTATATACAGTATATGGGGGAAAAGCATTACTCTGCAACCCTGCATGGATCATTTCTCACCATGAACACATTTAGCATCTGATTGTTCATTTTGATTTCATTCTGTCCTTAACATTTTTTTTTTTCCCTCTCGCATAGTCAAAAAAAGGGAAATCTCCAACCACTCAGAGAGAGCTGAGTGTGGTGATGCCAAACGGTCAGAGCATCCTGGTCAAGTGTGAGGTGAAATCCAGAGGAGGGGACGTCTTTGACATGATTGTGGCTCACTCCAACCTGGTGGAACATTTCTACTTTGGCCTTGCTTATATTGACGGTAAAGAGGTTTAAAAAAAAATCTCAGATTTTGTCTGATTGTAACATGTTTGTAGCAGTTTATATAAACACTAGAGCATTTTGAGGTATTTTATTCAGGTGTTGTAATTTGTTGATGTAAGTTACACGCTGGTGGGAAACACACCGAAAGCCTGTTGTATGGGCCTTTTGTGTGGTGTAGGTCAGAGATCATCAACAGGGGGTCTGGGACCCTTAGGGGGTCATTAGAGTCACTGGAGGGGGGACCTCCAAATTATTGTTAATATTTGAAAGTTTTTTTGGTTTGAAAGTTAAAATGTATTCAATCAATCAAACTTTATTTATAGAGCACTTTTCATACATGTAAAATGCAGCACAAAGTGCTTTACAGTTAAAAGCAATTGACCCCCCACCCCCATCACATAAATGCATCCCCAGACACCCACAGACACACACCCACCAACAACACACACCGTCTCATACACACAATAAAACTAACGTGTGACTGGGCACGGAAAAGCTAAGTTAAACAGGTGGGTCTTGAGCCTGCTTGTATTAACATGAATACAACATATTATTAGCAAATATACTGTGAATCCCCATTGATGATAGGCTTACTGGCCTATACGTAAGGTAGTCACTAAGATATCCATCCACAGATCCAGTTCATCCTAAGCATTCACTATGCCACATGTAAGTTTAACATTAAAAGATGATTTTTAAAATCATGCTGGCAATTATTATTTTAATAGCTTAGTATTCTATGCACTAAATAGGTAAAACAAATTTGAATAACCCTGGTGTAGGTAGATTAGAAGTCATACTTTATTTATGTCAATTCACAGTTTCTGTCTTTATTCTTTTCTCTGGTCAGATAATGAGTTTTTCTTTGTGGACAATGATGCCAAGATTTCCAAAGTTGCTCCAGATAGCTGGAAGAAAGTGCCTACAACCACCTTTGTCCTTTTCTTCAGGATCAAATTCTTTGTCAATGACATATCTCTTTTGTAAGTATTTCTCTTTCTCACCGTATTACAAAACGAATGTTACAAAAGGTTGCCTCATGAAGTTGGATCCTTTGAATGCGTGCGGTCTTCTCTATCAGGAACAAACAGACCCGCCACCAGTATTACCTCCAGCTCAGGAGAGACCTTTTGGAGGACAGGCTGTCCTGCCACGAGGAGACGGCGCTGTACCTGGGAGCTCTGGCCCTGCAGGCCGAGTGTGGAGACTGCATGCCTGAGGTTGTGCACCACAAATTTGACCAAAACACGTCAATTCGAAGGAGCCCTCTAAACATGACTTGTTATAACAATAAAAAATCAGCATCTACGGCCAATGGATGGAAATGGTTTCAATCTGTTGTGTTTAGGTGTACGGTAGGAACTACTACCGCCCCGACCAGTATGTCTCCAAGAGCGTGATGGAGAAACGTGCCTTGCCTCACATTCAGGGGGAGCTGCTACGACTTCACACCAAAAACGCCCAGATGCTCACCGACGAATCAGAGCTTGAGTTCCTCAAGGTAGCAAAATACCTAAAATTTGATAATGAAAATTGCAATCGAGTGCTGCTGCAATTAATATCACTCGACGCTTACCACTCTGTATTTGTCACTTCAGGTGTGTCAGCAGTTGCCTGAGTATGGCGTGTTGTTCCACCGTGTGATGCGTGAGAAAAAGCCTTTAGAAGGAGAGATCATCCTCGGGGTTTGTGCCAAAGGAGCCATGGTCTACGAGGTTAGAGATGGCTGCCGATCCACCAGTCAGACTTTCTACTGGAGGGAGACAACAGCGATCTCCTCTAATGTGAGCCCAATGATGATGATTTAAAGAAGATGAACCATCTGTCTATCACCTATGGTTGGTGATAGACGGGCAAAATCAACCAATCAGATCCACGAAGCGTATGAAAATACAACCACAAGCCCGCCCCTGCTGCTGCAGGCAAAGCATAGCTCGTTAGCTCAGCAAGCAAGCAACACGTCGGTAAAGGATATTTGCCGTTTGTGTAACGAGAATTTAGGAATAAAAGGCACTATTTCAGGTTCCCGGACCATATTCCAAAAGAAGGATCCAAGAGAAAAAAAGCATTAGCGAGCGGCTAACAGAATTAGGGCTACCGCTGTCTGAAAATACTGGATAGCTGATTGGATAAACCATCTGTCTATCACCACCTAACCCAACTCAAAACCAACACTGATTGGCCCGGTCGTTTGGCTAACTGCTCCAAATTTTCTCTATCTCAAGATGCCAGACTGATCTGCGAGTGGAAAACTGGAGCTCGCGAGATCAGGACGGTCTCACGAGGCTACCCCAAACCACCCCTTACAATCTCCAACAGAAAACACTGACCAACGTCAGCGTCACTTTGTAACACACGTTAAAATGCTCACCTAGGCTAGCTGCTAGCGTGGCACGCCCTCATACTCTGCTGCTGACTGGCTAGCAGTGCTTACCTAGCAACTGCGCACGTGCAACTCCCAACAAAAATGGAACAGAAGTGAGATGCCTCACTCTGTAGCAAAAACAGAGAGCTCAACACAGGGTGAAAAGAGGAGCTGCAGCAATGTGCAGTACAACAAAAATATGGTGTTTTTTGAAAATTAAACCATGTAAACCTGTTCTGCTATAACCTCTAAATACAATTATGAATCTGAAAATGAGCATAATATGAGCACTTTAATGTATCTTACCATTTAATGGATCTTACCATTTGAAATTTCAATAAATCTTTCCTTCATGTTCCTGCAGAGGTGTAAATTTGTATTAGAAAGCCGGGGCAGCAAGAAGAAGTACACCTTCATCACAGAGAGCTCGAAGATAGCCAAATATCTGTGCAACCTCTGCTCAGCCCAACACAAGTTTAACAATGAGATGAACTCTCGCCAGCTCGGCCACAACCTGGTCTCAGGTCAGTTACTGCACCACTTTTAAAAGCAGGCTAATAACCCTGCTTTTTTTGGCTGCTTTTTTTTCTTATATATTTTACTCTGTATAACTGCACTAAGTTTTTATGTCGCTTTTGTACGAAGCACATTGTGTTACATTGATTTGTATGAAATGTGCTATAGAAATAAAGTTTGATTGATGACAATTGCCAAAGCAAGCTTTTTGATTAGTAGAACTCGTTAAGTATTGTTGCCTTTTTCTGGGGAACTCGGAAGACATTAAAATGATAAAACTGAAACCCAGTCTTGTGGACTGTTAACACTCCTCCATATTTCTTTTTTTTTTTGCCTTTACCTCCAGAGGAGAGCAGTGTGCGTTATGCCGCAGTTTGTCGCTCCCAGAGCAGCCGGCTTAAGTCCTCCTGTTCAGAGACGCCCCAGGATGACAGCGGTCTGAACACGCCTCAGGATGAGTCCCTGAATAAGCTGTGTGATGACGTCACGGCCAGGATCGAGGCCCGCATTAAACAGCAGCGCCTCAATGAGCAGGGGTACTTAGTCATCTAGCAGCTGATGCTAATTTCAGTTCTTCTTCTGCTTCTTCCAAACTACTGCAGCAGCAGAAAAAAAGCACTTCCTGTTCTCAGAGGACAGCATTGTGTAATCACTCTATCACTATTATTACATTGGTTTTCTGTGTTTCTTCTGCAGTACTTGCTCCATCAGTCAGCGCAGCAGCACTTGTATGCGTTCCCCAGCCAGCTCCCAGAGGAGCGGATCTGAAGCACCCTCTGGCTCCCCAGCAGCCAAAGGTATGTTAAGTATACTACTTTTTTTTTTTTTTTTCTGTAACACTTGAAGGTATCTACATAAGAGTGACGTGACACTGTCATGACACAGTCATGACACATGAACCCTATCCCTAACTCTAACTTGTCATGACAAAAACCCAATGACACTTACTAAAAGAAGCGTTGTCATAAATGTTTATGACTTGTTTATAATATTTATGACACGTTCATGACAGTGTCATGTCACTCATATGTAGATACCTTCAAGTAAAGTGTAACCTTTTTTTCTACCTGTTAGCCTATAAAGAAGCAACATCCTTAACAAATTCTCTGCAACTCCATTGCCTAAAGAGCCTAGGAATGCGGGGAACCGGACTTTGGTTTAAAATTTAGAGAAGAGTTTCCGGTAACACTGTATTTGAAGGGGTGTTCATAAGACTGACATGGAACTGTCATAACTATGTCATGACACCTGTCTTGAACATGAAGGAATCTTTATGAATGCAAATGACAGAATACCATTAGGTGTCATTCAGTATATTATGGCACTTTTAATGCAAAGTTGGCATTGTTTGAGACGTCTGTCAACTTGACATAAACCAAGACAACAATCCCTGTGTTATGACAACTTGACATTAACCAAGACATCATTATGTTATTACTTATAAATATGTCATAGAAGGCCCAATTATTAAACTTACAGAAACTATTTAGCTTAATGTGTTACCATTACATTATCATAAGTGGTTGGTTTTTACATTGGCTGTCATGAGACCATTATAATTGTTTCATGAATATTTTCTTTGATCTCAAATAAATTAAAACCACATGGACTTGTCATAAAGATTCCATTAAGTTTAATTACACAGTCAAATGCTTTCATACAGTAATGGTGTCATGAATATTTTCCTTGACCGTATTCCATGTAGTCCATGTAGGCGATTATGAATTATGCTAACTGTCCTGTATATGTAAGTTATATTAAATGTTATAACTCCAGATTGACAACAGGGAATACCGTACCCGGGGGATTTTCAGAGTGATGAACACATAGCTTTACTTGTCGCTCAAGTAACCGCTAACTGCTTCTAACTGTAATTAGCTGCCATTAGCTAGTCAGCTTGGCCTTTTAGCTGTCCTATTAGCTAACGCAGCCTTTGGGTACCTCGGTACTGTATTACCTGTCGTTAAACTGGCCTCTGTTGGTCTCATCACAGCCAATGTCAAAACCAACCACTTGTGACAGTTTAATGTGATGTTAACACATTAGTTTCCCTAAGTTTGATAATTGGGCACATTACGACATATTTATAACAGGTTATCTTGTCTTGCTTAATGACAAGTTGTTATAACACAGACATCAATTTCAATTTTGCATTAAAAGTGTCAAAATGTACCGAATGACTCTTAACGACAGCAGTCATAAACATTCATAAAGAATCCTTCATGTTCATGACAGGTGTCATGTCTGTCTTATGAACACAGCTTCAGATAAAGTTTTACCGAGATGCCGACTGCTGAACTTTTTGTGGCCATCAAATTTCCTCACATATGTGATTTTGTTCCATGAATAATTCAATGCTTGCAGTAGTTGTGAGATGATGCACTTAGGGAATGCCGCTGCTATACGACATGAATGATGGATGATTGATGAACGCATCATTTTGTTTATAGGCGTTTTTTGCCCCCAACGGCGCATACCAGGCAGCGCTGCCTGGTAGGCGCCGGTTGGGAGGCACTGGTTATGGTTAGGGTTAGGGTTAAGATTAAGGTTAGAGTTAGGTGCCTTGAAGGCAGCGGTCGCAGCGCTGCCGGGAAGGAGCAGTTGTGGGCAAAAAACACCATTGAGCCATCATTTTATTCTTTATTTTATAAAAGGACAACACACATCAACACATCAACATTTCTGTAAATGTGCCAGTGTTACCCAGCCGGCTAATTTTCAACTTTTTAGGATGAAGTTACATTTTTAATTGTTGATCCGTTATTCTTTGTGTCTTCCAGAAACCCCAAGAAAACTAGGGTCATCGTCCGAGAGAGAAGTCATATGTGTTACTTTAAAGAAAGACCCAAAGCTTGGCCTGGGTAAGCAAATCACACTTTAAAGCAACACCAAAGCCCTTTTCCTCTTCGGTCCCCCTACAGGTTGGAAGCGGAATTGTTCACTACCGCTGTCATTCGAACTACAGATCCGCTACCCGATCTGGCAAACTTGCATAGTGCGGTTATAGCCGGTAGAGGGCCGCAAAGTGAATGCAGAAGTTCCGTTCACCCTGTTACGAGTTGATGAACCATTGAAACAATTTTGGAAACATTATTTTAAGGCACAAAAGAATCTTTGGTGTTGCTTTAACACACAGCATTTTACATAGAGACACCAAGAGGAATTGTTAAAGGGATACGCCACCGTTTGTTGAAATAGGGCTTATCATGGTCTCCCCTAGCTGTAGATAGGCGGGCCAATCTATATTCCTTTAAGATTTTGATTTAACTGTATAGACGTGCACTGGTCTACCACTTAGGCATGCTTAGGATGCTTTGTAACACCTGCTGTTACTAATGTGATCCATTTAATGTCGTAGTGCACATTTATGCTACTGCATTGGTTTAAATTTGAGTGCATGTGGTTTTCGTAGGGTGATCACAGCACTCACAGCCAAAGACGTGAACAAAGCTCATAGGGATAAATGATGTAGATCATGTAAGCAAGCACTCTGACAGTAGCCACGTAAAGTGGTGAGTAAGTCAGAATCTATTCTTGACACGTCTGTGGTTTGTATTCACACAGGTGTAGTGATAGTCGGAGAAGACGCTGTAGGCCACTATGACTTGGGCATCTTTGTTGCGTCTGTTGTGCCTGGTGGACCTGCTGATAAGGACGGACGCATCCGACCAGGTAGGTAGAATCATTTGGACATTTTTACTTTATCCTTAGCAGCTAACACTGTGTACAAGGTATCACTGAATTTTCACTTTGTTTTCCCATTTAGAAATCAAACTTTTACCAACACCGCAACTAATGCCTTCTGTTTTAAGTGCTTCTAATCATTTTACAAGCGTCAGTGGCATTTATACTTATACTTAAATAGGGGATATCTCATTTTGGTGCAGACTCCTCTAGGGCCACAACTAACGATTATTTTCATTGTCCATTATTTTCTCGATTAATCACTTTATGAGGTTTTTTTAACATTAATATGAGTTCCCCCAGCCTGCCTATGGTCCCCCAGTGGCTAGAAATGGCGATAGGTGTAAACCGAGCCCTGGGTATCCTGCTCTGCCTTTGAGAAAGCTCAGATGGAATCGATCTGGAATCGACAAAACGCAAAGATATTCAGTTAGAGGAGTGAAGAAACTAGAACATATTCACATTTAAGAAGCTGCAATCAGAGAATATTTTTTCTTCATAAAAAAATTAATCTTTACAGACTCCTCATTTATTGTCAAGTATGTGTTTTTCGTTTAAATCCATCCAGCATCACCGGGCGTTTTAAAGAAAATGTATGCAGAGAATCTGTAGTAAAGTGCAAAGGAGGACAGAGAGAGTATATGGGAGGGTGTCAGTGTGGTTTAATCACAGGCCTTTAGGGTCACACGTGGGTTTAGAGGTAGAGGGGAGGGTCTTCAAACTCCACTGTTAGCGGACACCGGGCACTATTTCACTGTGACCTTTGCCTGCAGGTGGTCGACTGATCTCTCTGAACCACGTCAGCCTGGAGGGCGTCACCTTTAGCGAGGCAGCAGAGGTCATGCAGAACAGCCCTGAGGAGGTGCAGCTCATTGTCTCACAGCCAAAAGGTGATCTGTGTGTGTGTGTGTGTGTGTGTGTGTGTGTGTGTGTGTGTGTGTGTGTAATAACACTGTGGTTGTAACCCTTGCCCTTTTTTGTTTTTGGCCTATTCTACTGATGCACCTGTTCTAAATTACTGAAAAAAGATTTCCTTTCTCTTCTTTGTGCTGCTTAGCGCCTTTTCTGTTTTGTTTTTTGCATGGGTGCAGTGGGTTGCTCTTTCTTGTTATGTGCAATATTATGTTGAACATTTTAGTGTGGTTTTATATCATCATCCCACTCGTTTGTCTTTGTACAAAATGTCCGTTTATGTTGACTCATCTTGCTTTTAGGGTGTAAACAAATTCCATCCTCCTTCAGATCCTTCAGAGCTTCAGATCCCTTTGATGCTAAGCACATTATATTTCAAGTGGTAGGACATTTTTAAATGCTAAACAGTATGGTTTCAATTCAGATTCTGATAAATATAAATACGTATTCTTGCCAAGAGTTAGAAGAGAAGATTTTTTTCGCTCTTGTGTTGGTATATTAAATATGAAGCTACCAGCCAGCAGACCTTAGCTTGGCTTAGTTTAGCTTAGCATGAAGACTGGAATAATAACCCTAACCCTAAGTGGGAAACAGGTAACCTTGCTCTGTCAAAATTTTACCAAGTTAAATGTTATATGTTTTTTTTTTATCTGCTCAAAAACTTGGGTGTAACAACTACCACTATCTTTTGTTCAATCTTTGTGCTAAGCTAAGCTAACTGGCTACTGGCTCCAGCATCTTAAGGGGCCAGTATACTAAAAAAAAGTGTGTCAACATTTTCAAAATGTTCTACCTCAGTATTTTGAGGTAAAGCATTAACTGGCTTTGGTTTTATCCACAGTGGGCCTCAGTCCCAACAGCGTGTTGGGAAATTATGAGTCCCAGAGCACACTGATGACGGACGGCCGATCAGGAGACGACAGCTCAGATGAGATCGTTTCGGTCATGATGACGCCAAAGACCAGCAACAGGCTTCACGTCCCCCGAGACGTACGAGTCCTCGGCTCACAGGTAAAATCACGGTGATGGTTTAGCTGTTTTTGTGGCAGTATCTTAATTTAAAAGGGTCATTAAAGGTCCTATGACATGCTGCTTTTTGGATGCTTTTATATAGGCCTTAGTGGTCCCCTAATACTGTATCTGAAGTCTCTTACCCAAAATTCAGCCTTAGTGCAGAGTTACAGCCACTAGAGCCAGTCCCACAATGAGCAAAGAAAGCAGAGAAAGGGGAGGTAACCTTGCTCCTTATGACCTCATAAGGAGAAGATTCCAGATCGGCCCATCTGAGCTTTCATTTTCTCAAAGGCAGAGCAGGATACCCAGGGCTCGGTTTACACCTATCGCCATTTCTAGCCACTGGGGGATGATAAACAGGCTGGGTGAACTCATATTAATGTTAAAAAACCTCCATAAAGTGAAATGTTCATGCCATGGGACCTTTAAGTAAACTACAACCTTTAAGACCCCACATAGAAAGCCAGAATTAATGTTAGCAATAAAAACAGCATACTCTACTTCCGACATAACTATTTTTCTTTATCTAGTGATGGTGATTTTGGACTTGTGACTGTAAATAAGTGTGTGAATGCATGGATCAGTGGGTAGGTGTGTATGCAGTCAGACATACAGAGAGACAGGACTGAAGTGAGGGATGTTTCTGTCTGTTTCAGGATAGCTGCTCTGCGTCTCCCCCTGTAAACTGTGTGAAGCCGAAGGAGATTACTGTGGAGCTCAGAAAGATGTCAGGAAGTCTGGGAATGAGCATCTCTGTGAGTTCATGAAATATTTTGTAGAAGATGTAGTCATGAATGATATTTTGGGCTGAAATGTTGCATTACATCATTTAAAATGACTGATTTTGACAATGTGTGAAATGGCGCCAAAAAGAAAGCAGAAAAAAAATGTCATTACGAGTAGAGTCCCATGATCCTTTCCATGGTGTTCCTAGGGATGTACCCAACTCAGAATTTTATCATTTGAATCGGGTTTGGCTTATTTTTCTTTTTTTTTATAACGTTATTTATCATTTTCACAAATAATACAAATTTGTCCAAAGGACCATTGCATCAACAGTACAGCAGATTCAGCAAATAAAAAGAAAAGTTGAGTGTAACTTATCAAAGGGCACTGAGAATGAAAGTACTCCTTATTAAAGTACACAAGACAAATTATGGTACATGCAAAAAGCAATGGAAATAAGACAGATAAAAATGTTTTTCTTTTAAAAAGGGGGAAAAAAATCAACATTACAAAAGATAAGTCCAGATTTTGTCAAGCTTGTACAGTACAACAGGAGGGTGTACGCCCTTGTACTATAGTAGAGATCTCTTTATTCTGTCCACATACGATAGAAATGGTTGCCATAGTTGGAGAAATTGGAAAAGATCTCTGATCCAGTGAATATGGGATGGTGGAGATACTTGCTCTCAGTTTAGCAATATTAGGCATCTGACTACTAAGGAAGCGAAACATATTTTCATTTTTATTCCTTATTTCATATAGACTACCAAGGGATGTTTTTAGAACTGTTAATCTTCTGAAAAGGTTTGGCGAGTTGTTAAGGGTGACAGCGACGTTCACGTAATATAGTAAACAAACTAAGTTAGTCCTCCGAGCTAATGTGCGCTAACAAGGCTAAGGACCGATCGGAAACGTGCAACATTTTTTGTCAACACTAGATATACAACTAAAGCAAGAGACTATACCATATGGCAGGACAAATCCGGCGCAAAATGACCCTAGGGGTAAATAACACATGTGTACCGAGTCGACCGTTCTCTGGGATTTGTTTTCATGCTAATCGAACCAGTTTTATCGCAAACCGCTGATTAGCTTATAACGCTAGTCATCGGTGCACAGGTAAATTAAAAAGAAATTGCTATTCTATACCACTAACAAGGCTCAAAATAGCGCCACACTTCCACGGTAGCATAATTAGGGTCCCTACATGTAAACCGAAGCATTGAGACTTTGTAAGTGTACAGACAGTTTATTAAAAAGATAGTTTAGAAAGACAGTACCTTTCACCTATACATGCGGACCGCCATCTTGGGAAAACAGTCATGACCAGTCGAACCACAAACTCCGTGCTTTGTTACTGGTTACTGGTTACACGTGTTCGTCGTTCGACTGGTCATGACTGTTTTCCCAAGATGGCGCCATGTATACATGAGCCAGTGTTGTAGTCGAGTCACCAACTGCCGAGTCCGGGTCAAGTCTTGAGTCCCCAGTGTTCGAGTCCAAGTCCGAGTCACCAAAGAGGATTCTGAGTCGAGTCCGAGTCGAGTCACCATGACCTGAGTTGAAGCCAGAGTCGAGTCAAGAGTCCAGAGAATAGCGACTCGAGTCAGACTTGAGTCTGAGTCCGGGACCTGAGTACTCCATCATTGCCTGTTACACATAAAAGTAGTCACTGCTGTGGGCTGTGAACGCTCACTCTGCAGCTACTTCTGGGGACCAAAATATGCATCCAAAAATATTTTGGTTTTACAATGTAAGAGTAGGCCTAAATAGTAAGCAGTGGTGGAAGAAGTATTCAGATCCTTTACTGCAGTAAAAGTACTAATACCACACTGTAAAAAAAAAAACTCTGTTACAAGTGAAAGTATGTAAGTATCATCAGGAAAACGCACTTAAAGGTGCACTATGAGTTCCTGCATGACGTCACTTCTGTTGATGTTCCAAGTAAAAACCAAACAAAACAGAGCAAGCTCGCCCCTCCCCCCACGTTTCCGTAACTGTCGTGACTAACTGTAAATAACGCCCACCCCCTCCCCCAACCATCTTGTCGGTGATTGGCTGGAATGTGGTTTGTTGTATTTTGGTGCACAGCCTGTGCCCCTACTGTTTGTTTGACCTTTATGACCCCTGTGTTGTCTCCCGAGACCGGGCTTTTTCACAGTGGATTCAGGGGGGCAGGCAGCTAGCGGATCAAGGAGAGATGCCTACGATTTGAGACAAAAATGAAATCATGCTGAAACCATGCAGGAACTCATAGTGCACCTTTAATGTATTAAAAGCAAAAGCAATCAAAGCAGAAAAAAATCCTCACATTTTAGAAACTGGAAACGATCAAAACGGTTCTGTGTTTAATCGGCTAATCATTTCAGCTGGTCTCGTACGTCTATACATTGTTGGGTAGTTTAATTCATTTTTTAAACTACATGTGTTTTGTATGCAAACATTCTTAATGTGTAAAGTAACTAGAAACTAAAGCTGTCAGATGAATGTAGTGGAGTAAAAAGTACAGTATTTCTCGTGGAGAAAAAATGTCATGGAGTAGAAGCACAAAGTGGAATGAAAAGAAAAGACTAAAGTAAGAGTAAAGTACAAGTAGCTTCAATTTGTACTTAAGTACAGTACGTGAGTAAATGTACTTAGTTACATTCCACCACAGAAAGTTTAATTAAAACCATTAAATGGAATGAACAGTTAGGGTAATTAGTATAGCAACTAATCTCCAGCAGTAGGTCACAAAGTCTGCTCTACACAATCTGATCTGACAAGATTAATAGAGGATGACAGAGGTCAGCCCATGTTACGTCACACTGATCATCGCTACTTTGAACAGAGCTGCTACAAATAGTGAAACCATTTCTTTGCACACTGTTTTACCGCCTACATCAGAATATCTGATATATTCAGAACAGGGCTGAACAATTTTGGGCGGGGGGGGAATGTAATTGCAATTGTTCTGCCAGATATTGCAATTACGATTTGATTTGCGATTAAAAAAAAAGTTTAGCAAAAGTTCAATATCCCCAGTGTAACAGATAAAACTGTCATGGTGCATAATAACATAAGACACCATCAAAACTGCTCAATATTCTTATGCAAGGATGAAAACACATACATACATAAACATATATATACACACACATATATATATATATATATATATATATATATATATATATATATATATATATATATATTGTACATGTAAGATATGAATTGCCAGAAATAAGTGTTTTTCTTTTAATAAGCATGGAACATTGAACCTGTGATATGTAACATTATTCCAGTATTTATCTTATGAAATAACAGTAAATATAATAAAAAAAAATTTGAAACCAAATGTTACACCAAACATTCAACTGAATATTTACATTTGATTATTCACGGTCTTCACGATGGGCTATAGTTGCATTCTTTAAAATCGCAATTTCAATTTGAAAATGATTCACCGTTTAGCCCTAGTTCAGACTGAAAGCTGTTGTCACTGATTGTCATCAGGGTGGTATCAACACAAACCTTCCGAATGGAGGAATCTACATAAGAAGCCTTGTCCCGGGAGGGCCAGCTGAGAGAGACGGACGTTTACATGCAGGTATTACAGCTAAATATCACATCCAACAGTGCTTAGGCCTTATGCACCTATGGAGAGCAGTCTTTTCCAACTGGTTTTAATAAATGGTGTGTTTTGTCATTCGAAGCTTCCCCAGTGAGGCCATTTATTGATTTTTCACAGAACCCAGCGTCTTTTACCAATTTCTGAATTTGATTGTGAGACGGCCCTGAGCAACCTGAGCACTGGATTATTGGAGGTTTAGAGTCCATCCATCTAGAATGAAAAAGGCTTTATGTGTTGTTTATATAAAGGCTCAGTAATTCTTCCAGTCATACAGTACAAACAATGAGTAGCATATTACACATTACATTCAGGAATTGAACATAGGAAAACAGGAAAAAACACAACGTAGGGTTGAATTATGGTACGTTTTTTTTTTTTTTTTTTTTTTTTAGCTCAACAAAATAAAAGCACAAAGCAAATCATTTTTTCATGGCATGGTTTTATGTCGGTTAGCCTAACAGCTAGTTTGATTTGCATTGAGAGATGATCTTATGTAAAGTACCCCATGCCAATCTCTAGGTATGGTGAAGGGTATGTGATGATGTGATGCTATTTTAATTCCAAAGGCCAAGGGAACTTTATCAGGATGCATAGTATCCTGGATCCATGAAATAACTGGCCTTTAAAAATAAAAATCTGCCTGCCTCTATGGGAATTTAACATAGGGGTGTACTTACTTTTGTTGCCAGCAGTTTAGACATTAATGGCTGTGTGTTTAGTTATTTTGAGGGGACAGCACATTTACAGTGTTATACAAGCTGTACAATTAATACTTGTTATACATGGTAGCAAAGTGTAATTTCTTCAGTGTTGTCCCATTAAAAGATATAATGAATGTATTAAAATCTGAGGGGTGTACTCACTTTTGTGAGATACTGTATATATAGGCGCCCTCTCTACCAACTGAACTATCTGGGCGCCCACACAGCAAATCATTTAATGTCACACTTTAGATTATTATTTTTCAGCATCTTCCCCAGAGCCATAACAGCTCCCTAAATGGACAAACTGTTGTCAACACTGTGTCACTGAAAGTCAACACTCATTAAGATTGGGAAAATCCGCTGTGTAGATTTTGGCATTTAGCTGATTCTTTCAAGAGAGAAAGATTGATATCACAAGCCAGAAATAGGAAAGCAAAAAAACGATCTGATGTAGCAAAAACCTGACCTCAACCTTCAACCCAAATCTAACACTAACTGAAAGAAGTAGATGATGTAAATATAAGTGATTAAAATATAATGAATCAGTTTGTTTTAGGGATAGACCAATTATCGGCCATGGACGATTATTGGGCTGTTCTTGGGCAGTTTGCAAATTATCTGTAAGTTTCTAATGTATTAAATAATTGCTTAAAAGGTACACTGTGTAGTGTTTTATGTATTTTATTAGCTAAAATCAATGTCTTCATTCATAAATATGTCATCATTGGTGTAAAATTAACTCTGCCAATGATCTGACTTATCCTCGTAAGCGAATTTCTTATCTGTATTATCTGTATTTACATTGGACGGGCAAGTCCAAGGAGGCTTCCATGTCTTTCCGCCATTTTGAAAAAACATAACTATAATTGCTGAGAGGGACATAAAGCACTAGCCTAACTGTCTAGCTAATCCACAATGCGTTTTTGTTCAGAGCTAGCGTCACGTGACTGAAACCAGGCTGAAATTCCTACACAGTGTACCTTTTAAGCATTTAAATAAAGTTTTGTGTTGGAGTTCGTAACGTTCCAAAATCTTAATTTTGACTTAACGGTTTTCATTTTCACTGTAAATGCATATCGGTTCCAAATATGGGTTTCATTAACTGCTAATAATCAGTATTGGCCTTGAAAAACCAATATCGGTCAATCCCTACTTTGTTTATCCGTCTCAAACCTTCTCTGTTACAGGTTACAGACTGCTGGAGTTGGATGGGATCAGCCTTCAGGACTTCACCTACCAGCAGGCCGTGGAGTGTCTGAGTAAAACTGGGGAGGTAAAGGACTACATGTGACTGATGTTGTATTATGACAAGACCATAAGAGACCAATGGTTTATAATTATATATGTAACGGTACACTGAAGACACTCTTTCAGTTCATACCCCAGGTTAGATTCAGATTCAGAAAACGTTAGGTTACACTTTACTTGAAGGTATCTACATAAGAGTGACATGACACTGTCACTAACATGTCATAAACATTATAAAGTCATAAACGTTTATGACATAATGCTTCTTTTAGTAAGTGTCATTTGGTTTTTGTCATGATAAGTTATTGTTTGGGTTCATGTGTCATGACAGTGTCATGTGTCATGACAGTGTCATAGATACCTTCAGGAAAAGGGTTACCAAACATTATTGTCTGCCATGACAGAAAAACGTCATAGGCCTCAATTTACAGTGGAAAAACAAAGCTCTGGCAGTAAACATACAAAGCTTATAAAATAATTTACACAGGCTAAACAATGAATACAATGTATGTGTGCAAAGTGACAGAGTATGAGTGGGTCATTACTTTTTATTTAAGATGTTTATGGCAGCGGTAGTCTATATCCTGGACGTTCCACTTCCGGGATTGCTCCGTTGCCGACGGAAATTCTGCCAGATTTTATTCATCTAGGCCGGATGTCCGTTGCCTTGGGTTTCCTTTGTGTTGGCATTCTAAACTCCAGTGGATTTCTGAGGACTGTGGTTAACTGCTCCTCCGATCTCTGCAGGGTAAATCCAGACAGCTAGCTAGACTAGCTGTCCAATCTGAGTTTTCTGTTGCACGACTAAAACAACCTTTGAACGTGCACGTGTTCCACTAAAACAAGTTCCCTTTTTTTTGCAGTGGCGCCGTCGCTCCGAACGGCACTTAGCGCCGCCCAAGACGATTGTGATTGGTTTAAAGAAATGCCAATAAACCAGTTTTTCTCCCATTCCGGAATGCTGTGTGGACTAGCCAGACCCTCCTCCAGAGCGCTGTGGAGGAAGGTCTGGCAAAGCGAGACTATGGCATTTGGAATTAAGGATTGTTTTTCTCAGCTAGAGGGACTTCATAGCGGCGGAGTCACGGTTCGGTGCTAGCTCGGTACAGGGAGGATTTCTTTTGAACAGACAGTAATGCAAGGGTCAAATCCTCTTGCTGGTGACTGAGGTAGCATTTGCATTTACGTATTATTACATGCTTATGTGCTCCATCTCCTTCCTAAAATTTGATCTCTGGTTTGTCTTCCTCCTGATCAATATTCTTGTCGTTCCCTCCCGTCTTCTCTAGGAGGTAACCCTGGTTGTGGAGAAACAGGTGAGGAAACTCCCCAGGGTTTCTCTAGTCGCAGACAACATCAGCTGTGAATCCAATCAGAGCATCAGTCCAGCTACCAGCCGGCTAAGGGTCAACAGCTGTTCGACCATTACTACTGCTGCAAACGCCATCTCTGACCAGCCCAGGGACTACAGCTTTGTCACTGACGGTAGGAAACCTCAGTGTCCGGGGCTGGGACCATATGCTTTTGTCCCGATTGGATTTTTTTCACGATACATGGGTGCCGATTAGATTTGTATTGCGATTGTCGTTCATTGTGATTCTAGAAGTATTGCGATTCCAACGTATTGAGTATTGCGATTTTCGGTAACACTTTACTTGAAGGTATCTACATAAGAGTGACATGGCACTGTCATGAACACATGACACTGTCATGACACATGAACCCTAACCCTAACCATAACTTGTCTTGACAAAAACCGAATGACACTTACTAAAAGAAGCGTTATGTTATAAACGTTTATGACTTGTTTATAATGTTTATGACACGTTCATGACAGTGTCATGTCACTCTTATGTAGATACCTTCAAGTAAAGTGTAACCCGATTTTCTTTTCCTTTTTTAGCAAAAAAAAGTTGACTAATACGCTTTTAGAGACAATATATCATGAGACATTTCTAAGAACTAATTGTTTTCTAAAAATAATGCACATCACATGTCATGTCATTCAGTGCGACATTTTTTTCATTTGTAAAGAAGAACATAACATGGATTTTCTGCATTTTCTGCTTTTGGTCTGTTTTGCTGGAGAGAGATATGATGTAGTCGCCGTCGGCGGTAGCATGTAAACAGAAAATATTTAGGTGAATCAGGGAATTTTTTTTTATGGAATTGGTAAAAAGAATATGAAAAATATTGATTCTGGGGGAAAGAATCTTTTTTAAAAATCGTCGCAAGAAAAATCACTATGCATACAAGAATACATTTTTTTCCCCCACCCCTATTGTTTAGGTTTAGACCAATGGACTTTTGATTTAAAGGTGCAGTAGGTAAGACTAACTTTCTGTCATATTTGCTGAAACTGTCCCTATGTTCCAGTACAACTACATAAAGCAGGTAATTAAAAAAAAAAATCAGGCTCCTCTGGCACCACCTAAAGTATGTAGTGCGATTTGCAAAAATCCACCGCTCCCTGTTCAGATGCACCAATCAGGGCCTGTGTGTCAGTCACTGCTCATGCACACGCATTCATTCTCCCTTTTTGGGGTGGAGGGGCTTAGGAGACCGTTTGGGCTTTAGCAGAAAGGGGGGAGGGACTGAGAAGTTGTCGATGTTGACATTGTTTGGCTAAGTCCTGGATCTTCACAATCCTACCTACGGCACCTTTAAGTGAAACAAAATACATACTGTATAAGTGCCTGGAGAAACTAAGAAAGCCCAGGATCTCTTTCTGGGAACCCATACTGAATACAAATGGATCAGTCTGCAGTTCCCTCACAGAGACAGAACATTATGTCACAAAAATCTACAGAGGAAGAACCTGCGTGAGAGAGCCTGTCAACTCTAAGCTGTTTTGTGCATTAATAGCCAGGTTACTCTGGTTGCTTCAAGGTGAATCTTCACACTCTTCGTTCTGATCTTCCTTATTGACTGTGACCTTCATCTTCTTATCCCCCCCCGCCACCGGCCTCCTTTATCCTTTAGCCTGTCCTATATCTGTCGGTTCATATCTCTCCTCTTTACTCTCACATGTTTTAACTAGAGCTGTCAATAGATACACATATTTCATTTATCATCGCATATCAATTAATTCATATTAATGGCATAATTGTCCATAGTTAATTGCGATGAATTAATCACATGTTTTTATCTGTTCAAAATGTACCTTAAAATGATATATGCCAAGTGTTTATTCTCTTTTTAACATGGGAGTGGACAAATACGCCTGCTTTATGCAAACGTATGTATATTTACCACTGGGAATCAATTAACACCACAAATATCATAGCAGTGAGTGTTTACCCCAGAAAAGTTGTTTAGCCCGGTGGCAAGTGTCTTTTTTGACTTGGGCCCAGCCGGGGGGGCCAGTCACAGACTTATTAATGTAGAGCCCAATAGTTTCTGTGAAAAAATGGAAATCATGGATACAATCGCAAAATGGAGAATTTAAAAAAGCTATAAGACACGTTTTTATAGGGCACTACATTAAGTCAGCGCTTAAAGCTAACTGGAGATTTTAAAATATGACTGTCTAAGTTTCCAACTGAGCTGCCTCGCTGTAACTGTAGTAGTTTAAAAGAACATATTAAAATACATTAAAATATAATTCCCAGTGGCCTGGTGGGGGGCAACTCAGGCCCGGTGGGCCACCAGGCTTGCAACACACTGGGGGAAACCCTGGCAGTGTTTCTGTTATCCAGTAGTTATCGTGCACATCGTTGTGCACATCAATGTAGTTTAACAACAAGTTTAAGTCCGGAAAAACAGCTTAATGCTCTGAAAAAAATACGTTAATAGTGCAAAATAAGGCACACAACTTTTCGGACAACAATTTGGCCTTCCTCAGGTGTCGACCGTATAGGTCGATTGTGCAAGCAGCTTATAGCGCCCCACAATTACGTTTCAATTTAGATGCCGACCTCTCACGGTTGAAGTAAGATTTGATACTATGAATAAAATTGAACTGAATTGATCTCCAACACACGCTTTGCTCCTCTACGTGGCGGTGTAAGCCATCAGCTCTGCTCTGCTGCTTTGCCATGCCTGTTGCTGGACTGCTCTCCCGAAAACAATGCTGTATCCGCTGCAGTCACTTGCGAACCACTGCTGCTGCATTTCATGGGACACACTTACCGTATTTTTCGGACTATAAGTCGCTCCGGAGTATAAGTCGCATCAGTCAAAAAATGCGTCATGAAGAGAAAAAAAACATATATAAGTCGCACCGGACTATAAGTCGCATTTATTTAGATTATAAATACAAGAGTTATTCAACTACACAATAGCACACAGAACAATACGCTGAATACGGTAGGTGTCCGGTATGTTAACGTAACACATTAACAGTTATTGAACTATACAATAGCACACAGAACAACTAGCTACCAGGGCGTGGAGCATGGAGGTATTAAAAGGCGTGGAGACGTAACTGCACCGTGAACGAGCCCCTCCCGACTCGTTCCTCCAGCTCTGGCCGTCTTGCTTTCAGCCCACGATTAGCCGATTAGCTTTCTTTGTTTTCTTCATTGCAGTAAGAGTCACCTTTTCGCCAGTCTCCCTCATAAGTTTCTCCCTCATTTCAAACTCTCTTTCTGCTGCTCGATTACCGTTTTCGGCTGCATATTTTACTACCTGCAGTTTTTTATCTCTCTTCTTTCTCAGTTGTCTTTAGGAGGAGCGTTCTGGTTGTCACAAGCCTAGAGCGCCCTCTCGCGGCTGTAGACGGCAATGTTTTCAGTATAAAATAACATGTAAAAACATGTTAAATTATATATATTTTGATATATAAGTCGCACCTGACTATAAGTCGCAGGACCAGCCAAAGTAGGAAAAAAAGTGCGACTTATAGTCCGGAAAATACGGTACTGCCATTTACAGTAGCATCCACCTGTACGCTGTCAGTCTTATTTTTCTCTGTGGGAAAGTTCATTTCGTTAAAGGTACTCTAAGCGATGTCATGCGTTTTTTAGTCACATACAGCAAACCTATCCTCATTATTCGCGAGCTGCCGTTCCAAACTAACTAACTTCTAAACACACTGTAAAAAAAAAAAACTGCAGTCTCTGTAGACAGCCCAGGGTCCACAGACACCAACAAAAACAAAGTGGTCCAACCAGCGGCCTGTTTCACACAAGCAGAATATATAAATCCAGGATAACTGATAAAGTGAGGCTTGACCTAGTCTAATCTGTGCATCCTGGCTTGGTGCGTTTCACGAAGGCCGAGCCAGGCTGAGGAGGAGCGACTAGGTCGAGCCAGGCTGAACTAATTCAGATAGATGCGCGTCCACGGCTTTCCTCAAAAGACCGAGATCGATCACAGATTTACTGATGCCAAAATGGAGAACACGCATTGTACATACTTCATACAGATTGAGCATCAGCTTCTTGTGGAAGTATGACGACATGAAACACAGTATTTGTATGAAAAGAAAAGAAACACGGCCGCTGTAATGCAACAGTGAGAGAAAGCGTAGCAGATGATCACGGACCGACTGAATGCGTAAGCAGCCTAAATATATACATTAACGGAGCACTGCTCTGAATTGAACCCGTCATAATCATTCCATTCAAGGATTAGGCTACTAATCATTTGCACAAATTAACAGTTGTACTCTTTGCCTTAAAAGTGAGCAGAAGATAATGTTACTCAGGAAATTTACCATGAAGATCAATTTTCTATAACGCTAGAATATCTCTTTCACTCTGTTCCTCTCTCTCTTTCTCACAGGCTACAATATAAATTTCCTAAGTCATATTAACTTCAACTGCTCGCTTTTAATGCAAAGTGTACAACTGTTCGTTTTTGCAAATGACAGTGAATCATTGAATGCTTTCAGTTAAGAGCAGTAGTTCATAAATGTATATTTTTATCATTAGTCATTATCATCTGTCCGCTATTATCTGCCACACTTTTTTTTGCGTTTGTTTTATTTTTTTTTATAGAGGACGAGTTTCCTTCTCTACATATTATATGCGTTGCTCCCTCATATATATGGACATAGAAAATAAAGACACTGAAGAAATTGGACTCTAAAATCTAGAAACTATAAAGAGAATTAAGTGATAAATTCCATGCACACTGTTAACATGAATGGAACAGAGTATTTTCATCAGTTATATCCCCCCAGCAAAATATAAGGTCAAAAACCATTGAGGTGTCCTCTTCCTGTTGTTACATGAATTAGTAGCCTACATCACTAGATAGTTACTGGTCCAGTGAACTAAGACTATCATTTGGGAGGATTGTACAATTACGATATGTTCTTAAAATTGTACAATCCTTACAAATTATAGTCCCAGTTTACTGGACAACACAAATTGTGTGCTAAGAATGCCAAATACAATGTACATGGAAGAGGAACAAACATGATCCTTATTTAAAACAAAATTAATCAACTAAAATAATTCAAGGGCATTGGTCAACTATAGAAATGTACAGCATTGTATGTATTGCCCTTAGTAACAGACTTCATTTAAAACTCATTTGAAATGTTATCAGCCTTTTCTAATTATCTCAACAGCTGCCATAATATATTCATCAAACTTCTAACAACAATATGTGAACAGCAGTCTTCATACAGCAATATAACAGTAACAATGACTGTCACATGAATAATTATTTAAAAAAAATAATGGTCACAACTTTAAATAATATCAGTAATTAAATAAACAGCAATATGCACCTATTGTATTTTAATCCAGGCTGATAAGAACAGGGTAAAACCTCTGCTGGGTGATCAGAAAAGGCTCCAGGATTAAATAAGTCCTGGCTGTTAGCCTGGTCGGGAGCAGGCTAGCTGTACAGAATAAATCTCCATGGTGATTTATGTGCCTCCGCTTTCGTGCTACCGAATCAAGGCTTAATTCATCCAGGATAACTGGGAAATCCCGGCTTAATCCCTTACCTTGGTTTTGTGAAACAGGCCCCTGGACCATGCAAACATACACAAACCGTGTTCCAGTGTTCAGCCAATAACGAACAAGAAGGATTTGGGTGGGGGAGGGGTTAGTGCACTGAAGCACAGAAGGGAGGGAACGGGATGAGCGAGCTACTCTTCGTTTTGTTTGAAAAGACTTTGAACGTCAACAAGAAGTAACGTCACCCGACATCGCTTAGAGCACCTTTAACATATCTCCCCAATCCCAATTGTTGCATCCCTGTCGGAGAGTATCAATTCTGCTTTTACATCTTTGCATTTTATTGTTTTTTTATGTTTAAGTTCAAATTGCAACAAGACAAAACTAATTAAATCAACACAATCTAATCAGCTTTGTCTGATCTCTGTCCTCCTCTCCACTTCTCCCTTCCACCTCCTCTTTCCAATTCCCTCTAACTCCTGACCTCCATACGTCTCCATCCTCATGATCCCATTACTGCCTCCGTCCTCCCACCGCCAAACCCTCAGACAACACCCAGGAAGTGACTCTGACTAAAGGTGCCAATGGCCTGGGCTTCAGCTTCCTAATGTGCGAGCTGGATCCGCCCACTGCGGACTTTGGCAGCCTGGTGTGGATAAAGCAGCTTTTCCCCGGCCAGCCGGCAGAGCAGAGCGGCAGGATCCAGGAGGGAGACATCCTGTTGGCCATCAACGGCCAGTCACTCAAGGAGCTGTCCTATCCGGTATGGGCAGATTTAAATGAAGTTCATCCATTCGTCTCTACTAACGTCATTTAGTAATCCTTCATTTGCGTATAGGTGACAGGCTTACTTTTCTTTAATTTACTCGTTATCGTTTGCACCAGGATGTATCAGTTTGACACATGACTGTAAAAAATGTTTAACTGAGCCCTTTGTCGTATTATAATCTGATACTGTCGCCCGTCTTTAATGTGACAAGTATGATGCAGTTCTGTGTAATTATTGCAGGATAGTTTAGAACTGCACTGGTTCACTATGGCAGGCCTCTAACCTAAACTGGTTCAATATTCTGACCATATTGCACCTATATCTGCATTGAAATGTATAATTTCTGCTTTTATTTGAACTACCGCTGCAAAAGATGAATTTATTCATTACTTAGTTGTAGACTCTTAAATCAGTCTGCAACTATTTTAATTATCGATTAATCGGTTTTGAGTCATTTTTATGACATTTTTTATGAAAGAAAAAGTAAATTCTAAAGTTTCTTCACTCACTAATCTGAATATCTTTGAGTTGTGGACAACATATGAGGATGTTATCTTGGGCTTTGGGAAACACTGATCTACTTTTTTCATCATTTTCTGACAATTTATAGACCCAACAACTAATCGATTAATCAAGAAGATAATCAACAGATTAATCAACAAAGGAAACTATTGTTAGTTGCAGCCCTAATTTGAAATATTGTGGATTGTTTTTTCTCTCATGCAATGGTCTAAATGTTTTTTAGAGGCGAATCAGATTATCAAGGAAATAACGATACGCGATTAAAAAAATGTTAAAGATCTGCTACAACAAACGTCAGCCAGAGGAGGAAGGAAGCCTGTGGTGGTGCGGTCTCTCGCCAATATGCAAATTATATGCAAATGACCCGTAAACCGCGCCCTCTTTGTCCCTCAGTCACTGAAAAAAGACCAACCTCAAGAAAAAAATTTAGATTGACATTGAAAAACCGTAATCATAATGTAATCGTAATGCACAAAAATGTCAAATTTAAATAATAGGATTGTGAGATTATAACTTTTTGATGTTTGTGTTTTATTTTTTTCTTACCAAACTTAACTTAATATTTCAGATCAACACTTTTCAGTGCCAATATTTGTTGTTTCTATTTTTATTTTCAATACCACAGGTTACTGTCACTGTTCTAGCTCCATAGAATGTAACGTACAATCATTCAAGTACTGTGCTTAGTACAAATTTGAGGCACTTGTACGTTTGTACTTTTGAGTATTTTCATTTATTTCAACTTACAGTATATACAGTACTTTTTACTCCACTACATCTCAGAGGCAAATATTGTACCTCTTACTCCACTACATTTGTCTCACAGCTTTAGTGACTTGTCAGATGACTAGCTTTCATATTCCCAATGTCCAGTGACTTGTAGTTCCGTAGTGGCGGCGGAGAAAGATGCGAGCGAAGCCATTCGTTCCGTTGTGACAACTGCGCCGAATATCCAGAAGTTAAAGCCCAAGCAAGAACAATCTTTGCAGATGTTGTGGCCCGTGCCCCCACAGGGTTCGGGAAAAGTGAGATTTTCCAGCTCGCTCCGTTAGCGGTGAAGGAGTTGGCTAGGGCGAATGCTAGTGATGCTAAGCTACCGTCACGAACCAAACGTTAGCGATTGGTTATGGCAGATCCAGAGTGGCTCTGGACAGATCCAATAGTTTTAAACTTCAACAGAGTACCCGCCTTCAAGGAAGTTAACACTGGTCAATGGAGATAAGCCAGACTCTCTGTACAAATGAAATGTACCAGAGTCTGGTAGGACCAGGCTAGTTTTCCTGCACAATGAGTACTTTTACTTTGCATACTTTAAGTACATATAGCCGATAATACTTTTCCTTGAGTAAGGTTTCGAATGCATGACGAGGTAGCACTTTAGTTTTCACAGTGCTCTTACACTGCACTGTAACTTTTATTCTTGTACTTCATGTCTGTCTTATTCTGTTTTTACATTTTTTATTGTTTTTAATTGCTCGTTGATGCTTTATGTTAAGCACTTTATATTGCCTCCATGTTGCTGAAATGTGCTACACAAATAAAGCTGCCTGGCCTTGCTGTTGAAAGTTCTCTTCTCTGTCTCTAGAGGGTGCTAAAGCTGTTCAAGGCTTCACCACCCGAGGTCCGACTGACTCTCAGTCGGCCCCCACCAGGTACACACACACACACACACACACACACACACACACACACACACACACACACACACACACACACACACACACACACACACACACACAAATTCAAACATGCATACTCCTCACCCATTTGTCTGTTTGTCTGTAGGGATCCTTCCCTCCATAGATCAGTTTACTGGCATCTGAGTGATGTCACAGTGTCATACAGCACCAGCATCAAGGGATGCTCCGAAGCAACGCTGTTCTTCCTGATCAGTCAGGAAGTGATGACTGACGCGGAGGACACATTGAACGACAGGGGTGTTTGGATCAGTGAGTGAACGGATCTCACCGATAGACTCCGACACTGCTGAAAGGTCAGTGACGTTCCACAGTGTGACGTGATGTCACAGTGTGTTCTGACCTTCTTTATGACCAGACAGAGTTTGAACTATTGAGGGTTGCCATATCAGATTGTCATCTCTTGTAATTGTCACACAGACTCTGGCTAGCATGTTTTTTTTTCTTCTTCTGATTAACAATTTTTTTCAATGTTATAAAGGTCCTATGACATGCTGCTTTTTGGATGCTTTTATATAGACCTTAGTGGTCCCCTAATACTGTATCTAAAGTCTCTTTTATATAGACCTTAGTGGTCCCCTAATACTGTATCTGAAGTCTCTTTTATAGACCTTAGTGGTCCCCTAATACTGTATCTGAAGTCTCTTTTATATAGGCCTTAGTGGTCCCCTAATACTGTATCTGAAGTCTCTTTTATATAGACCTTAGTGGTCCCCCTAATACTGTATCTGAAGTCTCTTTTATATAGACCTTAGTGGTCCCCTAATACTGTATCTGAAGTCTCTTTTATATAGACCTTAGTGGTCCCCTAATACTGTATCTGAAGTCTCTTTTATATAGGCCTTAGTGGTCCCCTAATACTGTATCTGAAGTCTCTTTTATATAGGCCTTAGTGGTCCCCTAATACTGTATCTGAAGTCTCTTTTATATAGACCTTAGTGGTCCCCTAATACTGTATCTGAAGTCTCTTTTATATAGGCCTTAGTGGTCCCCTAATACTGTATCTGAAGTCTCTTTTATATAGGCCTTAGTGGTCCCCTAATACTGTATCTGAAGTCTCTTTCCCGAAATTCAGTCTTGGTGCAGAATTACAGCCACTAGAGCCTGTCCCACAATGACCTTTCCTTAAGACGCCATTTATGGGTCTGTAGCTTTAAATGCTATTGAGGAGGAGAGAGGGGGGGGGCAAGGTGGAGGGGGTGTGGCCAACTGTCATGCTTTGCTTATTTGCAAACCATGATGTCTCTCTCTTTCTCATGGGTGGGCCAAATTCTCTGGGCAGGCAAAGCAGAGAAAGGGGAGGTAACCTTGCTCCTTATGACCTCATAAGGAGAAGATTCCAGATCGGCCCATCTGAGCTTTCATTTTCTCAAAGGCAGAGCAGGATACCCAGGGCTCGGTTTACACCTATCGCCATTTCTAGCAACTGGGGGACCATAGGCAGGCTGTGGGAACTCATATAAATGTTAAAAAAACTCATAAAGTGAAATTTTCATGCCATGGGACCTTTAAGACTGGCCTGTTTTATTGTTTTGTGAAGCACTTTTTAACGTGGAGAAAAGTGCTCTATAAGTAAAGATTATTTACCTCAAGTGAGTAAGTAACTAAGTAAGTAACTAAGTAAAATGTATTAATAGAACGCTTATCACAGATAAAAATCACAGTGCTTTACATAAAAACATACAAGATGATACATAAGCTACGTTCACACCGCAAGTCTTAATGCCTAATTCAGATTTTTTGCTCAGATCCGATCGCACAGCGAGGGTTATAGAGGTAAAAGTCGCATCAAATTAGCCTTGGTTGTTCGCACTGCAGCCGCATTGAAAAAAAAATCTGATCTGGGTCTGATTCAGGATCACATATGGAAGTGGCCTGTATCTTTGAAGAAATCGGTTCTGGGCTAGATTTGAGTGTTCACACTACTACAACGTAGCACACTGGAATATCTTAACCAACATGCTGTGACATGACACAAGATTCACCACAGCTTTTGGAGCTGAATCAGCGCTTGCGGTTTGCCTTGTCTGTAGTTTTGTTTAACCGTAACTTTTCAAGTCAGTTGTGTACTGCAGCTTCTAACTTATGAATAAAAGTTTTGTCTTGTCTGTTTTCCAGGCATACTGAAGAAACAGTGACGGAGCAGGAGAGCACAGAGGCTGAATGTGGATGGATTCATGAAAGCAATAGTTCAACACAAATGTGAGTTACTGGATAAGGAGGGAAGATAATGGCATTGTTAAACACCTTTAATGCATACGTGTTTCTTTGGTTTGTATTTGACTATACAGCTGATTTAATCCAGAATGTATATAATTCATATACAACACTTTAAGCTCTGACCTCATCAAACTCCCAACCAAGAATTGACCTGATATTTTCTTGCTATTTCGACGCCTGAATGAATATTTTTCATTATTTCATAACGTTCACTTTTGTGGATGGAAAGGTGTCTGAAGGCGTTCCTAAACAAGATATTTTTATGTGCCATCAAAAGTAAGGGCTGTGCAGGTTTTCACATAAACCAAACACAAATGCTTTTAATCTTACTGATTAGTTCAGACTGTCCTCACTCAGAAAACGGCCGTATAGGTCGATTGTGCAAGCAGCTTATAGCGCCCCACAATTAAGTTTCAATTTAGGCGCCGACCTCTCACGGTTGAAGTAATTATCGCAAGAGCAGAACGAGGAAGTGAGGTGACAAAAGTATGAGAGCGCCAAATTCGGCGTAAGGAGCGAGGCAGGTTTCACTCAGGAGACCGGGGTGTGTGTCCCGTGTGAAACCATAATTCAACTTTCGTGAAATGAATTGAGTATTACGGACCTTAGTCCATGATGCAGTGACATCACGTTACATCATCACTTTAGTTGTTTTAGGTGTCCAATCCCTGATGTTTAACCCAAACTAAGGACTTTTGTTCCCTAAACTTAGGTACCGTAGTTCCGTTTCACAACGTTAACTATGTGTTTAAAACTGCGGTCGTTATGTTAAATAGAACGGTCACATGATTACAATTTCACGTATTGCGGTCACATGTTTAAAACGCTGCATAACAAGAAACCTAAACTATTGGTCGTTATGTGCTGCATGCTTAACGGTCATATATGTCGTTTTGGGATTCTTGGCAATCAACCGATTCTGTCGTTGACGAGGTATGAGGACGTTTTGGAATGCTTCATTCTTTTGTATGTGATATAAACATGAAAATCAATACGATTATCTCTTGTTGTTGGAGGTCATGCCTTGTTGGTTCATTGCAATGCATCACACAATCGTACCAAATTTATGGGCAGAGAATCAGAATCAGAAAAATTTTTATTGCCAAGTATTTTTTTTAACACATACAAGGAATTTGTTTTGGTGTTGTTGGTGCACATCACACATTCTCTAAATGGAATATTAAACAATGTAAGTATAGGTATAGACACTATAAGTATAAGTATATGTACACAGTATGTATTGAATTAAAAATAAAGATAGAAATAAAAAAATTTAAATTAAAAAGTATAATAATAATAATAATAATAATAATAAAGAGCAAAGAGCAAAGAGCATTACAGTAGAGAGAGAACAGTGGCATGAAGAGCCAGGTGGAGAGTCAGTCACCCATACTTTAACCACATCAAACTTATACATGATCCAAACCTAAATCTAACAATTTTCTAAACAGCATTTGTAAAATACATCCAAACATAAGCATTTTTGTTCTCATACCTATGTAACATTTCAGGTCAAAGAACACCTACGTAGAACTGGTTTGATCCATAGTTTAATGTAAACTTCTGCTCTCTAAGGAGCCTTCATTGTTAGCAGTTCATCTCTTAGCCACATGGTGGAAGCGTGGTACTACAACTGACAACATTTCCCCTCTTCGTATTGCAAACAGTAATCAGTGTCTCGCTTCTCAATTAACAGCACTTCATGTAAACAAAAGGGAAGCTAATAGCGTTATTTTCTTTTCTCTTCTACAGGAAATCCAAAAGAGGCATTTTGCTGACACCGAAAGAATAATGATCGCTGCGAAAGTTGTTGAGGACACAAAAAGTCCACAGAGGTAGAGAATATGTTGCATCGTAAAGTCATGAAATTGTCAATGCCATTTTTCTTTCATTAAAAAGGAATTTAAACTTTTCTTTGTGTTGGCAACTTCTTCTGTGTTTCAGCCCCCAACACATTTTCGTGTTCAGAAACACAATCAATACAAACCCCCATTTTCACACAAAAACAAAAAGGCATTAAACTGAGTCTGACCCGAGTATGGATGATCCAGCAACAAACAACTCATTAAATATCACACATACACACACACACACACACACAACTCCCTGGGTGAGGAGCCAGTAATGGCCCCTCGTAAATAAGGGTTCCTGTATTTCAGTGAAACCCAGTAGTGCATCTGGATCCCATCAGAGCTCGTGTTCCCGTTTGCAAATGATCCCAAATGTTTCTAATTATGCCAGTGGAGTCGGCACGAGGCTGTGTGAGCACTTGTGCGTGTGTTTTTCTGTGCGTGTAATCGCCCTGACGGACACGCACACCCATGCACTGGCCTCTGTTTATTCATGAGCAGGATAACAGAGATGGACAGCGTGGTCGCGACTTGTGCAGCCTCGGTTTAGGTCAGTGCACGTGACGATGACTGATGAGTGAAAGATGGGGCGGAGATGGATTTTTCTTCAATGTCTGCTGACATCGCTGTCTTCCTGCTGCGCTCAAGTGATTTCCAACCAAAGGGTGGCTGAGGTTGCGGGTTTTTTTTTTTTTTTTATCATGCAGCCATATGTGGAGTATCTACAGTGAGAGAAAGTTATTGGTCCAATCCACAGTGAAAAAGACCTTCCTTACATTTGGATTCATGCAATTTACATCTTGTAGACCAAGCATTCAGTATGCAAGACCTGCATCATGTTTAATGCATGGGAACTGTTTGAGTCTGAGGGTGTGGATGACCCTTTTTCACTGTGGATCTAGCATCCAAACTGTGCAAATGTGATTGTTTGCACTCGCATTGTGTTGTTACAACCTCTGAGGTGCGTGACTGCACACACCAGGGAACATTTTATTAAGTGCTAACAGAGTATTATGGTGGACTTTTTCTCTAGTACTTCACCATAGATGAATATGCTGGAATTGAGCCACTGTTAACTATGCCAAGTGTTGTTTAAGTGTGTAACAAAAAGCATGATTTAAAAAGAAGAGAGAACCATTTATTTGCCGGTAGACTTTTGCTATTGTATTAAGGAAAATTTTACCAGCGTTGCTGTTTCTGGTGGCGTTACCAGACAATTGATTGACTCCCTTCAACCTGACGGCTGACCGTCAGCAGGAAAGCCAGTCGGACTGACTGCCTCCCCGAGTTGGTCGAAAAAGTGCCTCGGAACACACGAAGCGACGCCGACTTGAGCGTACGTTCTGCGCGTGCGCGAGACTTAATACGTCTCCATAACAGCAGGCTGCACTAATCTGTACTGCCGTCCCAAAAAATGAAAACCGGCAGCTGATTGGACGAACGCGTCACGTGGGTCTGGCTTCTCCCAGATTTCAAACCCAGACCATAATGGCGCCTGGTTCGGCTCTCATATTTTATGAAACAAGTTCACCGAAACGTGTTTATGAAAACATTTTAAGTGAGATATAGCCCATGCAGTTGCTGAATCTGTCTTCATTTCTAAATGACAAAGGTCAGTTTAAAAGATTTCCGTCAGATTTTGAGAGACGTTAGTCAGGCTCATCCCGCTCGTCATTTCCGGGTTAGCGCTCCACCAATCAGATTGGCCATTGAGTCAGACTGCCCGCCTTCCGATTCAACATGTCAAATCGGCCCAAATGAAGGCCTATGGGTCCTCCGACTGACAACGGCACAGAACACACCGAACAGACTCGGGTCACCGACCTCGGCAGACTGTCCGACAGCCAATTATCAGGTTGGTGTGTTGGGGCCTCATCACATTTTTCTGGGATGTCTCTGAATTTCCATGAACTTCATAAAACAGAGCTCTCTGGCTACCTTTTATTCAGAAATGTGTTGTACCTATTGCGTGAATTTCTTAGCATTTAAATTAACCAGTAATGCACCTCGCATAACTGTTCTAGATATTAAAGCTGTGTTAATCAATATATTTATATCAAAACAATGGGTCAACTGACTCATTGTAAAGGGAAAAGGATCACTTGTAGTAATAAACCCACAGAGAACTAGAATGGCACGCCAAGGAATGCCCTATTCCACAATGTTAATGCAGTGTGAATTTTCCTCAGTCAATTTTCCTAATTCTTCCGGTTATTCCAGCATCACATGAATGCAGCACATGTGCCTTATCTCGCAATGTTAACAAATGTAAAAAATTATTTGTTTATCCGTCCTGTGATTCGGATCCCCTTGTAAATGTAATGGGTTCTTCCTTGGCCCATGCTACACCCTTCCACCAACATTTGGTCAGTAGTTTTCCCATAACACTGCTGATAGACAAGCAAAGCAAAAAAAACAGACAAACTGAACCGAAAAACATATCCTCCTTGGCGGAGGTAATTATCACCAAATGCCACCACTGCTATAAAAATGTCCCGCGAATAAAAAGTTTTTTTAAAAGAGCTGGGAATGACAAAGAAGAGGATGTTGAGGAGCTAGCCAACGTTAGCTTGGAAGAATCGCGGCCTTCTACCAGCTACACTCAGCCACAGCTAACGGTGGCTAACGTTAACTTTAGCGAAGTTGTTGTGGAAAAAGACAGAGATGAGGCCGGCGGTCATCAGCATTACAGAACAAGGTAATGGCCCCTCAGGTACCATCATCTCTGAAGACCCTGCACTACGGGGACCGATTACAGAGACCGTCCGGGAGGAAGTTATACCCAGAGGGATATTAGCCTTTCAGAATCGGGCGGCTAAATGTCCAGCATCTCGGTGGGAGAACAAGGCTGGCGGCAGAAAGACCCGCTCTCTCACTAACGAGACACTGACCCGACACCTTCACAACGGTGAAACGGTATCACGGGAGTGGATTCTAGATCACGGTCCACCGGAGACATTTGTTGCGTTGCCTGTAAAGTGCTCCCAACACACAGCAGCGCATGTGTAGTCGGGTTTAGCGAGCTGCTGAGGGAGCTGGACTTTGAGGATTTGATCTGCGACTTTGCAAAGAAAAAGACAAGAAATTAGAACTTCTAAAGGTAAGAGCTATTATGCTATCTGTAAATTGAGTAGGTTATTATAATCTGTTGTGACCGTGTGACCAGATAATGTACATATTTTGTTTAGTTTATTGAAAAGCCATGCATATCAGACGTATTGCATCATAATTTTGTGATGCTGCTATAGGCCTGTATGAGACAGTTGTCAAGTGCAGTAGCCTATATGTTGGCTTTTGCAGTTTGTGAAGTTGCAGCTGACTAAGTGACTGTTATTTTACAACCTGCGCTCAGCTGTGTTGTGTGATGGCATTGTTGTATCTTCAGTCAATCACGTTTCAGAATTACTATTGTGCTTTCTGCTTGGGTGATTTTTAGTGAATACTATATCGCCATAGTCTTGAGCCATACAACGCTTTGGTATGATTTAATTTATTGTAACATTGTCTTGTGATGTGTGAGTCAGATGGCAGTACTTGGGTTATTGAACTGGAAAGGCATACTTGATGCCTGCTCAGCTGGACTATATAGTCATTCATCTTTTTTTTTTTTTTTTATTTTTTTATTCGATAGTGACAGTGGATAGACAGGAACGGGGGAGAGAGAGAGGGAATGACACGCAGCAAAGTGCCGCAGGTCGGAATTAAACCGGGCCGCTGCAAAGGAATCTTTTGACCAGTAGCGATTGGCATGTGATTTAATGCATTAGTTCGATACCGATACCTTATGTAGCCTAGCTACTTCATGGAGGGGGGGGGGAGGCAGAGGTAGAGTCGTTCTGCGCACCCCCCGCCAGCACCCCGCACCCCCTGCTGAAAATGACTTCCCGCGCCTCTGCGTACAAACAATCAATATCTCTGTCCGGCGTCCAGGGTGGCAGTCATCCGAGGTCCAGCACCCTACTGCATATAACGGGAGAGAGTAATTAGACCAGCGACAATCAGCTGAGTCAATTAACTCACCTGCATGGCACTGTCCTAACGAGCCATCCCCACACCTTTCTCCCCTGCAGATGATTGCAAACCACGCTCACCTCCACACCTCTGTAGGCTAGAGCTGTAATCGCGCTTTACAAGTTAGGCCCGACAAGGCCCCAGTCCCGACAAGGCCCCGAGCCCGACAAGTACATTTTGATTGACAGCTTTTTAAACATTATTCAAATGTGCGCACGTACACAGCTCTTTTGCCTTTTGTCAAGAATGAGTCATTTCTCAATTTTTTTAAGAAATAATCCGTTTCTCGTCCTCAGCATCCATTTTCGCGCTAATCGAAACGCATCACCTGACCGCTCATTTACCGCGCAAGCCCGAGCCCATCCCGAGCCCGTGTAAAATGAACTGTCGGGTCCAGTGTTGTATAAAGTACTAGAAAGCAATGCTTGAGTAAAAGTACAAGTATCATACTAGAAAAAGACTTTGGTAGAAGTGAAAGTTACCTTTTAGAATATTACTTAACTAAAAGTCTTAAAGTATCTGATATACACTGTACTTAAGTATCAAAAGTAATTTTCTGATATTTAATGTACTTAAGTATTTGAAGTAAAAGTAAAAGTTGTTTTTTTTAAAAAGCAAGCGGTTAGGACTTTTATTGTGGCTTTCTTATAGTAAAGCATAAAGCATATTCAGGGTTCCCATATCTTCTTAATCTCACTCATCAAATCAAAATCACATTCTTTTCTAGGACTTTTCAGGCACAATTATCTTAAGTTCAAAGAACAAACAGCATATTTTTAGAGCTGACATCAATGTACAGAAACATTTCTTGCAACACAGGTGTATGACGTTATCTTCACCACTACCCTGTTCACCACTATCGTCGGGGTGGTCGCAGGGCTCAAAAAAAAAAAAATCCCCACTGGCCCCCGGGGCCAGTAGATCAGAGTTTTGCTGGCCCCTTCTACATTTTTACTGGCCCTGAAAGAAATATCATAGGTGTGATTGGAAAAGGACAAAAAAGCAGGAAAAAAGCTAGCCACTGCCACTGGATGTTGTGCCATTAGCAGCAAAGCTAGACCAGAGGTCATCAACTACATTTTTCCAAAGGCCAGAATTTTTTTAAGCAGACACTCCAGGGGCCGGACTTTCAAATAAAGAAAATAAAATTATACCTAATACGCATCATCTTGTTTGATATTTTCACTTTCTTACTAAATTAATGCTATAATTTTTACATTAGAAAGCAAACCCCTAAAAACATGGAAAATCCATAATGATAACTAGATAGGCTACTTAACTAGAAAATGATCTCAGATTAGTCCTGTATGCCTAATTTGAATTAGACAATTCTGTTGCTAAATAATACAACCAGCAACATCATCAAGAATCTGCCTGTAAAACAGCTAGGTGGGTTATTGATAAGTATTGACTTTTTAATCATGGAGGTTTTATTGTAGGCTACCTACTTACAGTAACGAGTGTAGCGTTAGTTCATCTGCGCCATCGGCGGTAAATAATCCTCGGTAACGTTTCCAGTCAGTAGGCTACATGTGCTGCGTGAAGTAACGCACACACCAGTGACTGTGGCTGCAACCAGCCCGACATACGTTTTTACTGGCCCCGGGCCATCGGGCCATTGCTTATGTTGAGCGTGGTCGTCTACGATAACGGGAGGTCCTCCAGTAGGTGCTCATGCTTCCGTGGCGGTTTCAGTTGTGCGTCCTCCTCCTCCTTTAGCAACAAACAAGCGCTGAAATAGAGCGCGTGGCGTGCGGAGCGTGCGTAATGCAATCTAGGAGCAGTGATTCGCCAAACCTCCCTTATTGCAGTCGCACACATTTCTTCTAATTTTATTTTTTAGTAACGAGCAACGAAGATGCTCAGTGGAAATATAACTGAGTAAAAGTATACATTTTATCTAGGAAATGTAGTGGAGTAAAAGTAAAAGTTGACATAAATTTAAATAGCGAAGTAAAGTACAGATACGTGAAATTTCTACTTAAGTACAGTAACGAAGTATTTGTACTCCGTTACATTACAACACTGGTCGGGTCCCATCCCGACGGGTTCATTTTACAAAGATCTTCAGCTCTACTGTATGCTATGTTAGCTAACGTTAGCTGCTAGCTGATGAAAATAATAAACCTAGATATAGACGTGGGTATAGCCTATGCAAAGAATAAATCCATTACTAAAGCATTCAAAAGGAGGAAGAATCACCAAAGCTTGTTGAAAACAGATTAACGCAGACAGGGACAACCAATTAACAATGAAAAGAGTCTTTTAAAAACTCTTAGGGCCCTATCTTGCACCCAGCGCAATTGCCTTTGTACACCGACACATGTATCATTCCTATTTTGCTCCCGACGCACAGCGGACTTTTCCCTCCACAGACGTACGTCGGTAAATTAGGGAATGTATTTGCGCTCCCGGGGGCGGTTCAGCGAAAAGAGGAGGCGTGTTCCGGCGCAAACTTGGTGCTATTTTGCAGTTTCAGAAAACAATTCCGCCACTGACCAGGAAAAACCTGGTCTAAAGTCAGTGGCGCTAGTCTAAAGTCAGTGGCGCATTTATTCAGATGCTATTTTAGGGGCGCATGCTTGGCCATAATGTAGCGGGTGCACAACGCGCACACACTTCTCTCATCTAAACGGACGCAGCAGTTCCCATTTTTGCTAACCATACATAATTACAAAGGAAAATATTACTGAAAATGCACTTCAGGTGTTTGGATAGGTCAGGAGGCACTTTACAGTACAGTCCTCAAAAAGTCCCAGCATTCTTTGTGGCTTGTTGTGATTTACACAACATTTCCATGAATCATGGATGTGTTGATGACGTAAATGAGGAAATATTAGAGGACTTAAGGAGACGTGATGTTGAACTACGGCGGGATCTGGTCCGGGAGTAATGCGCGATGTGCTCCTGATGGAGCAGGGGGACAAAGATGGAGTGGGGGGGGAGGAAGAGGCACAACAGGAGCAGGTGGTGTGTTTGGAGGCCCACGCTCCATGGCTGCAGAAATCCTCTCCAGACTTGAGGAGATGCACCCGAGAGGCCGCAGCGACATCGCCACCCAGCCAAGACGGGCATTTATTACTTTGCTGCATCCCAGACAGCTCCTGCTGGTGTGCGCCAGGCAAATCAGCCGTCATAATAGCAATCCGCCATGGAACAAGCGCGCCTGCTCTTAAAGGGAATGTGAGATGGCGCTCTGATTGGTTATTTTCACGTTACGCCCAAACCTCACCTAGCTACTTAAGACCAACCCATTTAAGATTTGCGTCGGGCGCAAGAGTCATTCATCCCGCCGTTATAATGGCAACAGCGCCTGAGATCCGTCCACAAAGCTACTTGCGTTTTGGTTTCATACTTGCGTTTCAGATCGATAAAATAGGGCCCCTAAGCCTTTCCCGTGGGTTGAAACCGTAACCAAGGGATCTGAGCACAAAGTGTCACAGACAAGCTGTGAGGGTGTCACAATGTCCCACCCACCCACTGTTGGGTATAAACCCCCAACACTTGTAACACAACCTGCACACAAGAAAGACACAGAGAATTGAGTAGTTTTACTTGCAAGGAGAGTGCTCGGAGACTGTTCAGTTACAATCCTCCCAACTCACTCTGAAAAAGTCTCCGCTCCTCTTGCTTTTTATTTCATTAGGAACGCCCTAGGTACATAAGGTTTCAACTGCTAAAGGGGAAGGGTGCACACATAAATCCAGTTGAAACCAGTTTGAACATTTCCATATTTTGGGTATGACTGCTTGCTACTATACGCTATCTCTTGTTCTTGCTTGCTATCTAAGCTTGACAGCAGAGTTGTCTTTCTCAGCCTTATGTAGCCAATTCCTCTTCGCCGGGCACAACTGCAACTGTCTGCATCCTCTCACCTTGAGCCACAGTTCCTGTAACAAACTCACACAAACACATATTATAAAGGCAACAACAGAATAGTATCTTCATTTGGTATGTACTATTATAACAGTAATAGAATATAGTAAACGAGTGGAATAACTTATGTACAATTTCTCCAACACCCACACACTGTGTTACATGGTACTGTGCAATACACGTGTACAAAGAACAGCATTATACAGTAACTGGAACTCAAACGAGTGGTCTGGTCTGACCTCGTCCTCACCTTGATGTAAGCAAGGAGAATGTGACATATGAGAATCTGGCTCCCTAAAACCGTCAACGATCGTTTCATACCATGTCTCCAACACACACTCCAACATCTCTGCTCCTGAGTCACATGTTGGAGCTCCATGACCCCCCAAAACAACACGAAAAACACCACCCAGACAAATGGGCACAGTGATGCAGTTTGGCAGGCCTTAAAGACCTCTCTCTGCATTACAAGGCATTGTGAACCATTCACTTTTTCCACTGCAGCCACCGTGACGCACAGCCCCGTTCCAGGGGCAGCAATGGATGCTGGGTGATTGCGTGCCGTCGGGCGGCTCGACCTGCGTCTTTGAAGTCACCTCTCGCTCAGCTATTTCCCCCCCCAATTAAATTGATTGTGCTAACGTGTAAAGTGGGCTGCCACGATTAAAGGTAAGCCGTGTTGTTTTTGAGAAGGGCCTCGAATCCATCACCATGGCCAACGCCAAGCTTCCAGCAAAACAAACGTTGGGCTTGGAAAAAGCCCTCCAGTTCTGTTTGAAATGTGAAGGGGAAATCATCAAATGGGGACTTATTACTGGTGAATGGAAAAGGATATCCTAATTATAATTATATCCTGACCAAAATGGCCGATATTTAAAAATGAAAACAATGGTAATTGTGAATTTCAAGGGAGCAGTCAGCCAAAGAATTCCACCTTTCTGAGGGAGTGAAAAAGGCAGAGGACATTGAAAAGGCAATTGAGGCAAAGTCAGTGAAAAGGGAGCAGTCGAAAGAGAATGAAAGACGCCAAATGGCGCGCGCACTCACGCGTTACAGGGAAAGCGAGAGAATCAAAGGAAACAGGAGAGTTATACAGCCAGCTCATAACGTGTCAACATTGTTCAGTGTGGGAGGTCGCCCCAGGGGGAAGCTTGCCTAGCACACGGGGGGAGAAATTCAACAGCTCTCTCAACGGAAATCCTCATCATACATCTCCGCTGCTTTAGGAAAGCAAAACAGGCTCACGAGAGGACTGTGGAGCCCCGAGCTGGAGCCTGGGCAGCGGTTGTCTCAGTTCATGAGGTGGAAAGCATCGTGAAAGATTTACTCGTTTTGACGACAGGAATCCAATGCTTTATGTGTCCAAAAATCACGAGAAAGAGATCTAGTAATTTAACATTATTAAATGGTTAATAGGCATGTGTTTACTTCCCTATAGCAAAAAATCCCGATAATAAGTCTGCCTGGGGCTGATGCCAAAGGCTCGTGATTACTTCATTAGATGAGATTTATAGCTTTTTTTGGTCTCTTTGAAACAAATACTCTTTAAAGGTCCCATGACATGGTGCTCTTTGGATGCTTTTATATAGACCTTAGTGATCCCCTAATACTGTATCTGAAGTCTCTTTCCCGAAATTCAGCCTTGGTGCAGAATTACAGCCACTAGAGCCAGTCCCACAATGAGCTTTCCTTAGGATGTGCCATTTTTGTGTCTGTAGCTATTGAGGAGGAGAGAGTGGGGGCAAGGTGGAGGGTGGGGGTGTAGCCTTGACCAACTGCCACTTTTCTCGTTTGAAAGCCATGATGTCTCTCTCCCATGGGTTGGCCAAATTCTCTGGGTGAGCAAAGCAAAGAAAGGGGAGGTAACCTTGCTCCTTATGACCTCATAACAAGCAGATTCCCAAACGGCTCATCTGAGCTTTCATTTTCTCAAAGTCAGAGCCGGATACTCAGGGCCCGGTTTACACCTATCAACATTTTAAGCCAATTGGGGACCATAGACAGGCTGGGGGAACGCATATTAATGTTAAAAAACCTCATAAAGTGACATTTTCATGCCATGGGACCTTTAAGACGTACTGTACTGACAGGATCCACCTATCCAGTTAAAGGTGACTGAAACATGTCTCATGCATACTATGACCTTTCTCAGCAACACCTCTTTTCACACTTGGTTACACCCATTACATCTGGGAGCCACACACTACTGCAAATGTTTTCTAAAGGCGCTGAAACACCAACCCGATTATCGGCCGTCGGACAGTCTGGCGAGGTCGGTGACTCGAGTCTGTTTGGTGTGTTCCGTCGTCAGCGGAGGAGCCGGCGGCTTTAATTTGGGCCAATTTGACCTGGTGCCAGTGGGGCACTGACCAATCTGATTGGTGGAGTGCTAGCCCTTGACTAGCGAATCAGTGCACTTATGTTAAAACGGTTACCGGAAATGACAAGCGGGATGAGCGTGACGAACGCCTCTCAAAATCTGACAAAAATCTTTCTAACTGACCTTTGTTGGAACAGAAAGTTTCAGCAACTGTATGGCCCATTTCTTGCTTAAAATGTTTTCAGAAACACGTTTCGGTGAACTATTTTTCATTTCCGAAACAAAAAGCCAACTTAAATCTACATTGTGTAATTTTTGGAGTTGATTCTTAGCAAAAAAAAACTTTGTTCTTTCAAAAATATGTGCTCATTCATGTGTAATTACTTCCACCAACTAATCAAAGTATTCTCGTAAGCGTAGAATCTGCCATTCAGAATCATTCAGAATACATACGAACATGTTGCCATGTTGCGCCTCCATCTTTAAAGTGATGGTTCGGACTAATTTCACCCTAGGGTCCTTTGCACCATGACCTAGAGCCAAACACCCCCCCAGAAGCTTTTTTTAGCTGGGTCTAACATTGGGAGAGTTAGCGTAGAGTAGCGTTATCAGCTGAATAGTTTAGCGCAGGGGCTAATGGACCCAGGTTTGTATCTCGTAAATGACCTCACTAATAATGCCCGAAATGATACCAAACGTCTACTGTAGTACAAATAGGTTATGTACTCATAAAACGATGGATTGTAAAGTTTGTAAGTACACCAGAAGTTTATGTAAATAACACTTGCCTGCTGGCTTCTGCTCTCTGCTGTTGTTGTTGCTGCTGTAAGACGAGTGCTTAGGGACGTCTACAAATTACAACACCAAAAAGAGATGCAACAAAAATATTTTTTAATTTAGCGTTTTTTTTTAACTGTTGTAGTATAACTAGCAGGAGACAAGTAATAACTGAGGTAAGTTTGGAGACATTACCTTATTTAATCATTAAATTAATAAATATTTTTGTTGTATCTCTTTTCGGTGTAGTAATTTGTAGACGGCCCTAAGCACTCGTCTAACTGCAGGTAGCAGCAGCAGCAACAGAGAGTAGAAGAGAGCAGGCAAGTGTTCATAAACTTCTGGTGTACTTACAAACTTTCCAATCCATCATTTTATGAGTGCATAACCTATTTGTACTAGTGTAGAAGTTTGGTATCATTTCGGGCATTATTAGTGGGGTCATTTACGAGATACAAACGTGGGTCCATTAGCCCCTGCGTTAATAAGCTATTCAGCTGATAACGCTACTCTACGCTAACTCTCCCAATGTTCGACCCAGGTGAAACAAGCTTCTGGGGGGGGTGTTTGGCTCGAAGTCATGGTGCAAAGGACCCTAGGGTGAAATTACTCCGAACCATCACTTTAAAATACATTAGCCAAAGAGGGACATACCTCCGCATTTCGCCCTCTTACACCTATTGGCACCGTGACGAATGCAAGGGGGAGATTACTCGCCAGGGAAGCGAAAAAGAGAATTGAAACGACAACGCCCCAGGCAAAGCAACAAGACCAAAGTTAATATAGGAGTGGCTAGAAACGTAAACGGTGGAGATACTAAGAGCTAATTTTGGGTTCGGCCACCGCAGGAGGAAGGGCTAGAAAGTAACATTCAGTTGGTTGTCATATACAATTTCACTGCTAGATGGGATAAATTCTTACACAATGTAGCTTTAAATGTTCAGTGTGTAGGATTTAGTGGCATCTAGCGGTGAGGTTGCATATTGCAACCAGCTGACACTTCTCCCATGTGCCAAGCGTGTAGGAGAAATACGGTGGCCGACGCGAAAACACGAATGGCCCTATCTCGAGATTTGGTTTGTCGGTTCTGGGCTACTGTAGAAACATGGCAGTGCAACATGGCAGACCCACTCCATATGTAGATAGAAACGGCTCATTCTAAGTTAATGAAAACACAATTCTTATTTTATGGTGATTATATACTAATGAAAATATTCCATTTCCATTACTGTATCTTTTTCTAACCCTAGCTAGGTAGTTTTATGGCCTGAACATAACCAAGTAGTTTTGTTGCCTTATCATAACAAAGAATTTTGTTCTTAACCACGTTAGTTAAGAGTTATGAGGTTGTTGTCATTTCACGTAACTTTCGAATGGACTTACTTACAAACCTAATGATGAATATACAAATAGTTAGTGCAGCCCAAACCTCATCTCCTTTGGAAACTTGTTCCACCACTAGGCTTCAAGAATTCTTGACACATTTCTTTTTCATGGACCTTTGATTAAGTGAAGAGTAGATTTGAGGGATTTCATTACAGTATATGATTTCACCACAGCCTGGAGGCAGACAGGTGCCTCTCCATACTTGTCCTGATATGCTAGCATCAGCGTCTAATGCAAACTTCTGCACTCAGTGAGCCAGTGGGAGGCAATGCATTAATGCCAGAGACTGTGGGCAGGATTGGAGACCACATGCGCTGACACTTTCTTGATCAGTTGGATGGAGCTGACTGCCTGCGTAGCGAGGCCAGGCAGTATGGCAGTGCATTCATTTGATGTGGAGATGATCCCGTCCTGCACTAGCATCTGGGCTGCATCTAGTGTGATTATGGTTGAATGAGCTAACATTTGATCTGATTTGAGTATTGGACTTTGACTTGATGTATCAGTTGATCATTCCTAACCACACCAATGTGTTTTTTTTTCGCAGGATTGAGGATGACACCATGATGTCCTCCACTGAGATGGAGAGCTTCAAGTGCTGAGCTGTCATTCAGCTCATTATTGATGCCAGGCATGGCGTCCAGATATGAGTTTTAGAGAATGGAAAAGAAGAGTTGAATGGCGCCAGGATATGAGTATTATGGCTTCTTTCCACATTACTTGGTATATGTGAATGACTGCTGAGGTTTGGATTGAAGCGATCAATTCAGGATAAATAGTAAATCTGATGCTAACACTGCAAAGAAATCAAGATGTATCACTACCTAGCCTACGAAAGTGCATGGTGACTCGGGGCTTTCACACCTGCCTCATTCAGTTTGGTTTAACTGCACTAGAGTTGGTTTTCCACCCTTGGCGCGGTTCGTTTGGGCAGGTGTGAATGCAGTGTATCGCACTCGGATGCGTACTAAAAGCGGACCCAACAAGCATGCCGAGACCTGTCTTGAAGAGGTGGTCTCGGTACACTTTCAAACAAAGTCTGGAGCAGTTAGAATCGCTATATGTAAACTATATGTACTCCCCAACTCCGAGCTAAATAGCTTTGCAATCTGCGATGCGGAAGAACATGCAAACTGTAGCAGCTTGCAGTGTTTCCCTCACAGATATATACTGCGGTCAAGCTCACCATCACTCGCATTTCCGTGGTCAAACCAGCCGCCGCTAAAGTTGGAGACAGACACAGGCACAGCAGAGTGAAGGCTCCGTGACCAGAGCAGACATAGTAACGTTGCTCACGAAACAATGTCTGAAAATGTATTTAAATGAACGGAGCTGGTTTGACCATGGAGATGCAAGAAATATGCTCTAGTCCAGAACACAGGGCCTCCTTCTGTATTAACATTCTTGCTCCCGCCCCAGACGCATCTGACCAATAAGCAGATTGAACGTTCTGGTCTGGTTTGTAGTGATGCATTTTGGTACGCTTGGATTTTTCTCTGTGTGAAACCAAACGGAACCAAGAGGAAACCGCTCCAAGTTTACAAACTCATCCAATACACACAAATTATTTTTCACTATTCTTTCTTGTAGATTGTGAGATAGGGCATGGCCTTGGTGGAGATCTGTGCTCTCTGAGTGCCCTTCTGGTTAAATAAGCGATTAGGACTCAGGTCTCTCTATAATAACTACTATGATCCTTACCTCCAGGCAGAGCCTTTTGGTTTGCTCATTCCCCCAGCTAGCCCGAGCCGTTCTTGGCAGGACAGCGTGAGAGGTCTGTATTCCTGGGTTCTTTTGATACCATAAACCTGGGTTTTCAGTTCTCACTCAGCACCTTTTCTTGAAGAAAACCATCTGTGCAAAGGATCAAACGGCGAAGAAGGAAAGAGGCTCAGTCTCACTGCAGCGGAGGTTAGGCCATGGCCCGATGTTTTGCCTAGTTCCAGGCCAAGAATTCTGGTTATGGACTTACAATAAGGGAGGAATGGTAATGTACGTGTAACAGACAGAGGAGTGATGGGACTTTAATTTCCCTGAATCCCTTTACAGTGATGATAAGACCAGAAAGATGAGGTATTGTGCGACATTTATTTTTTCACTTTTTCAAAGCCTTAATGAGGCTTACATAAGGGGATGGAGTTTAATATTGCCAAAAACACAAGACCCGGCCACAGTTTTAGATATAGGAAGATGTAATAAATATTTTTATAAGTTTTCTTCTTTTTTATATAAGCAGTCAAATTCCAAAAATTGTAAACTTTGGTGAGGTTTTGCTATTTTTAATGAAAGAAACAAAACTCTGTGAAATTAATGGAATCAACAAGCCAAGAATGGAATTTAATATCATGGGATTTCCTAGGAAAGAGCTGGCTATAAGAGCAACAGTCAACTCTCCCGCGACAATTAATAAAAAACACACACCACTCAGCCTCCGGGCAAACCTGGTAAAATTTTTCAAGTCAAGCGTGAGATAAGAGAGTTGATTCCCCACAGGAAATCCAGAATCTCCACACAGCCCCACGAAAGGGAAAAATAACTGGGGGTGTTAATATATATCCATTACTTTATGGTTTGTATCTTGATGTAGTGCACCGCCCAGATATGCATGAGAAAATGTGTGAGGGAAATAAATCAAGGTGGGTATTGTTGTTTTACAGTAGCAGGAGGCATACTGTATGTACTGCACATTCAAAGATGCCAAAAAGTGCTGTGGAGAGCTCTTCTACCGGTGGCTCTAAACACATTCAGACTGTTGTATTTGAAAACGGTGGATAGAAACAGAATGCAATTTAGGTCCTGCCCCAACTCTCTACTATCCATTGACTTGTATTGCGTGAAGGTGCCTCATCGTCTATTCAACAGAAAAATGCCGAAAAACTGCTGTGTGGTGATATGCACTACCAACAATGTAAAGTGTAAGTTTTATATAAGCAGTCAAATTGAAATTGAAAGAAAGCTTTTATGAAGACAAAAGTGTGGAATCAACAAGAAGAATGGAAGATTGTGGGATCCTGATACTTAGCTAATGCTAACGTAACACCCAATGTTTTGTTATATATATATATATATATATATATATATATATATATATATATATATATATATATATATATATATATATATATATATATATATATATATATATATATATATATATATATATATATATATATATATATATATATATATATATATATATATATATATATATATATATATATATATATATATATATATATATATATATATATATATATATATATATATATATATATATATATATATATATATATATATATATATATATATATATATATATATATATATATATATATATATATATATATATATATATATATATATATATATATATATATATATATATATATATATATATATATATATATATATATATATATATATATATATATATATATATATATATATATATATATATATATATATATATATATATATATATATATATATATATATATATATATATATATATATATATATATACACACAAATGTTTTTTTTATGTTTCTGTAAGGATTTTGCGCACAGTATGCAACTTGTGTTATAGTGGAATGTGAATAAATCAGAAAGCTATAGTATTATTTTTTTCAACTGCCTTAGCTTGCTAACATATAGCTAACATTAGATTACTAACGGCTAACTTGTCCTCTCTGGTAGACATGCTGAAAGTGCCCTTATTACACTTCTTTTCGGCGTCATATTTGTACTCTTGGGGTCTACTAGGATAAGTTTACATGCTTTGATGTTCAAAAAAACATATTAAGTTTCTCATGCTGCCCATTGCTGAAGCTCCTCTGCCTGAAACTCTGTGTGAGCTCTTGGCCCGCCTTCCTGAAAAGCCCAGTCTGCTCTAATTGGTCAGCTGGCCCACTCTGTTGTGATTGGTCAACAAATTCAAAGTAGTAGTGAATGTGACATATATAATTCACCTTTGTTGTTGAATGTATTATGTTATACATGTATTTTACTGTCCTTAGTCACTTCATGTAAGTACGGCTTTAAATGTCCCTTTAAATGTTCGGAATGTTTGATGACGTATGACCAATGGGGGGTTGGTTTTGCTGGGCAGCACCATTTTCTAGTGAAGTGAAGATTTCCTATAAAAAAAAATAATAAACGACACACACATTTGTGTGCTCAACGTGAGAAGTTGTCTCTTGCAATTTACTGCAATTTCCATACCGGTGACCCTGACGTTAGTCTGCTGGACATATCCAGAGACACGACACCACCATGTCCGCTAACACTGTTACCTTCAAACTCCCCGAATTCTGGGAATCATCTGCGTCGGCATGGTTCGCCCAGACTGAAGCGCAGTTCACGTTGCATGAGGCAACTGAGTAGTATACAGCAATCTGGGCAGGCTGTGCTTGCTCAAGCAGGACCTAAGCAAACTGGGCTGGAATTCCCAATTAATGACTTCAGTAATTGAGGAATTTCAAACATGAATGTGTACCAGATATTCTTAGGCAGTTGAGAAAAAGTGCTGTTTGTGGTTTTTTTGTACTTTACACATCTATTACATACACAAAAAAAATATTTAACACACAAAAAGAGGAGAAATCCAAAAAAGCACAATAGGGCTCTTTAATGTTCTTTTCTTTTCTATGTTCTTAGCTAGCTGCGTGCCCTTTATTAGCGTTTCAGCCATTAGTTGCATATTGTGGGGCTGATTGTTTTCCCCTCCGGTGGGCGTGGCTTTCAGTGCTTTCTCTACAGAGCTAAGCCTCTGGTCTGCATCCAGCTGACACGGATGAAGAAAAAGTGTTTTTGTGCAATGCAAAAGCCAATGTAAATGATGGATTGTACAGTGCAGGAGTAGAGTTTCATCCTGTGTGAGAGTCCCTTACAGATGTGCGAGTGCATTGTGAAGGCAATAATCCTTCAGTCAGTCGGGTGGCATGAGCATCCACCACATGAACAACTCTCACACGTACTGTAAAGCCCACCCGTCTGCAGTCGGAGCCTGCATCACCCAGAGTCATCTCTCGCTCTCTCTCTCTCTCTTTCTCTCTCTCTCTCTCTCTCGCTCTCTCTCTCTCTCTGTCTCTTTGCACCCAGCTACCCTCCTTTTCCAGGATAAACAGGCCGGGCTCAGACCCTCCACCTCGCTGCAGCAGTTAACATCAGCCTCCGTGAAACACAGCGAGACCGCCTCAGCCCCAGACAAGTTTTACAAGCCCTTCGCTCTCTGTCCTGCCCTCCATCAGCCCGCCTCTTTTCCCCCCGAAGGCCCCGTTCCCCATCCCAGACCACTCCCCTAGGCCCCATTACCACTCTCGGGTTGAGGTTTTACTTTAAGAAAATGTTCTTCTACGCACAGCTGCTCCAGAGACAGAAATCTTTTTAATAGGCCGGAGCTAAAGATCCGCACTAATTTGAAGTTAGCAAGCTTGAAATCCTGACCAACAGAGAGGGAGCAAAGAGGGTCGAGTGGTGACCAAATCATAAATCCGAGGCTTCGTTCTCTGATTAATGTCCTCTCAAATATTCAAGCTGCTAAAAAGCTTTAATTTCTGGCTCTGATTAATTGTTCGGTGTATGCTTTTTCTTCCTATGGTCAAACACACAATAGATGACAGGCAGAGGAGAGGAGGGAGAGAGGCCACTCTATGCGCCCACAGTATCACAAAGTTGACCAGAATGCAATGCTGCTTTACCACACCGTGTAAGTGTCTAAGTGTTCCGAAAAAATCAGTTACTCTCTCTTCCGATTTTGATCCAAATTTATAAACTCAAGTCCATGTTAAGATGGTATGGAGTACAAACAATATACCGTACAATAATGACAAAATAATGGCACCTGGCAGTGATAAACAAAGGCAATTAATTATTCATGAAGGTACCTTATTTAGGTATCTGTTTGATCTGAATGTAATTATAAAATGTAGCTGCACTAATCAATATTTGTATGTGGCCAAGCCTGATGTAGCTATACGTTTTGAGTTTCAATGACCCCTTTAAGTTCCATACAATACCAGTGGTCTTTACACCTCTGACTTTTCTGACGAGACAGAACAGACAGTGTTTGACGTTTCAGATTTCAATTTTGCTCAAAAGTGGAGATCTAATAACCTGACTCCGCCAGATGGATTGCTTCACATTTGCTCGGCATATCCATCTGGGAACTTTCCGTTGGAGAACTTTTGGGAAGGGGCGGAAATACTGGTTAGCTGATTGGATGAACCATCTGTCTATCACCACCTAACCCACCTCAAAACCAACGCTGATTGGCCCGGTCGTTTGGCGAATGGCTCCAAATTTTCTCTATCTCAAGATGCCAGACTGATCTGGGAGTGGAAAACTGGAGCTCGCGAGATCAGGACGGTCTCACGAGGCTAGGGATCTAAACCCCCCCTCCCCAATGTTGAACACAAAGTTATGCCCTTAGTGTGAACAGTTAACTTCATTTTATGTTGTGTTTACTTTTCCGGGGTGCAAATGTTTGGGCTAAAACAAGTTCCTTCCCAAGATGATTGTGATTCGTTTAAAGAAAATATTTATTATATAATTATATAAAAATTCTCCTACTGTGAAGAGGATGTTATTTAACACTGGTTGACACTTGAATGGACTTGGACTGGAAACCAGGTTGACCAGGTTGTTCGCCTATCTGTTTTTTGTTGTACTTGCATAATAAAAACATTTCTAAAAAAAAAAAGAAGAAAATGCAAACAACACAGAGTGCTTTTTTTGTCCTATCCCATAATGTGTGGAGAAAGGTCAATGCAAGAAACTGACACCTATATTTTTGCGTAGGCAAGGCAAGGCTGGCCCTCGACCCCCCTCTGGCCCCCCTGACTGGAAAATACTTTTATACATTTGTAACCCCACCTTTATCCCCAAAGAGGGGATATTATTCATGTGCAGTGAGAAATAAAATGCAGGTTAAGACTGAATGAGTATTCTTGTGTTTAATGTTATATGTGTACTGTACTGGTGGTATGTAACACTTATGCTTAATATTTTTGGTACCCCTAATTTGGCTGGTCCCTTTATTTAAAATTGGAACCGCCACTGTTCACCAACTGAGCTTTAACCAATCCAGGAAGATCGTCTCTTTTACGAACTGTAAAAACCCAGCGTGCTTCCCACTTCTTCTTAAAAACGGACAGACGTTCACATTCCGGGCGATCATCTGCAGTAAGTGTGTAATAGGGGGCCGAGAACAAGGGTCCAATCATTTCAAACTGTAGAATGTGGAAAATGTAATGCGCGGGATGTGTTTCAAAGCTGTAACAGCGGCGCCGGTGTCAAGCGTGCAAAGGCGAATTAAAGGTGAGAGCGAACACTCAGTCTGGGGAAGAATGTACTGTGACCACTCCACACGGTTCTTTTATTTTATCGTCTCTTCCTCTCCCTCACCCCTTCTCTTCCTCCGCATCTATCTCTCCTTCCCTCCCTCCCTCCCTCCCATCCTTTTCTTAATGTATCCCTTCGGACGAGCCAGCCACAGCAGAGCCATAAACCCCAGCTCTGTATCTGTCCATCACATCTCATAAAAGTCTTATTCATCCCAGTAAAAACTCAAGATCCTTTCCCTGGGAATTTTTTTTTTTTTTGGGTGGCAAGGATCCCTGTAAATAATTTGTTGCCATGTATTTTACAAATCATCCTCGCAGTGCTGCATCCATCTTGTTTCAATCACCGCTTGGAAACGGATGATTTGATCCACAGTGTGCACAGATTGTTACAAGGTGGACTGGCGCTTGAATCAAGGATGGATGCACGCATGTAAGCATAGAAGAAGACTGTGCGTGCATAATGCATGCTGACCCATAGGTCACATTGTCTCCACCTGTTATTTTGTCTCCTGTGGCTTTTCCTTTTTTTTTTTTGGCAAATTTAAGGCTACAAAGAATCTTATTTTTTTTTTGCATGTTGTGAGTCATGTAGGAATCTTGACCTCTGACCCTATAAATAGGACCATGGAAGGGAAGCTGGATGAAAGAGTATAAAATGTGCTGTATAAAAAAAAAAACTCAAGCTTTTTTCAATAATGTACCCCCTTTGAACAGTTTTTTTAAGCCATGTACCCCCTAACCAGCGCAAATAATTTTTGTCAGCGATAGATATACCAAACAACAGCCTTGTACCTGGAAAACATTTAAATGCTAGAGGAAAAAGGCGAAAAAAAGACGGTAGAAAGAAGGAAGTAAGGCAAGAATAGGTCGAAAATAGTCACAGAAACTTTGAAAAAAAGAGACCCAAACTTTAAAAAAAGTAGGAAACACTGGGGCGACAAAAAAAAATCCAAAAAGCGACAAACTTTGAAAAAAGTGACAAAAACTTCAAAGAGAAAAAGACAGTAGAAAAAAGTAAGGAAGAAAGGCAAGAAAAGGGTCAAAACAAACGTCAAAAAAAAAAAAAAAAAAAAGGTGACAAACTTCAAAAACAGCGACAAAAACTGAAAAAAAAAGACAAACTTGGAAAAAAAAGACAGTAGAAGTAACTACAGCCTTGTAACTGAAAAGCATTTAGCAAAAAAAAAAGTAATGGATAATTTGGCAGCTAAAGACCCAGACATTTCCATCGGTAGGTAGCGACCCAAAACAAATCTCGGGAAAAAGAGAAAAAAAAGTGATTCCCCCAACACCCTGCTTTTCGATAATGTTCACTTCGCATAATTACGTCACTTCATAACGTTCCCATGGCAACAGGGGAAAATGGTTGCTCTTTTGTGAAGTAAACGCAACATTTTTCAACTTTCTGCTAAGATATATTATGGGACTTTTTTGCAACGAAAATGCGAGGATCATGCAAGCCCTGCATAATTTGCACGGAAATCGGCAATTTGTGCGCCGTATTTGATAAATATGCGAATTTTGGCTGATTATGCATTGAATTATGCAATCGCCTAATCGCGTTTTTTGTGGAGGGACTGGTAAATAAGGAACTGTTTGCTAACAAGTTCACCATTTCAACTTTAAAGGTGATGGAAGATATGTCAGTGTTGGGTTCCCAACTTGTTTCCGTTGCCCCTAAGTGGCCGAAAATAATTAACTAAAAGGGGCGTATAAAAAGGCAACTCGCCTTTTTCAGTTCCGGTCTTGTGCACATACATTTGGGTGTCTTGATTGCCTACTAACCCGCAAACTGTGGAATAAAACAACCGAGTCAGTTTTTTCATGGGGCTGCCTAAATTAGAAAACATGGGATTCGACAAGCCATTCCCTACCTATGTCACAGGCGCTAAAATGGAGCGTTTATCAGGCAGTGAAACCAAATTATAAAATCACGAGTCATGCTAAATTCTCAGATACTTTCATTATTGTTTCCTCATTATGTCGACAAAGAACATTTTATTTGGCTGCCATTAAATTGCATTTCTATCAATATCCAAAGTTTCTATATCAGAAATTTGGGTTTCTTTCAACCAAATTGTCAAAAAACAACAACGTGGAATGTTCCATACAACGCTCTTCACAAGTAAAATAAATGATCAGTTCACTACTTTCTTTGAATTTGGGCGTTTTATTAAATTTTATAGCATTTGGAAAAATTGGTAATTGGTAAAAGAACATTGAAAAAAATTTACAAAAATGTCCTAAAAAGTTCAAAAACCTCAGAAAAAGAATGTGAAAAATGTCAAAAAGCGTAGAAAAAAGCAACAAGTGTCGAAAAAGATGACCAAAACACAAAAAAAAAACCTAGATAAACAAAAAGTTGCATGGTCGACGGGAAGACAACACAAGGGTTAAATATTTTCCGATGACTGGAAATACATATACATATAGTTTAAATACACTGAAGAGATGGAGATTCAATCATTGATGTTGCATGATAACGTGATGTTTCTCTGAGTCCCAGCTCCTCCTGCCTGTTATACTATGCTATTGCTGTACACTGAGGCTAACATTTAAATGTCCCATTAACTGCTTTTTCTCCATTTGCTTTCCCGCTTTTACTATTTGTTAATTGTCATGCCGGTGAGGACCTCATCCAAATGCATCCTGTGATCTAAAATGCAATTTCTTATCAGAGTATGTGCAAAGCCAGAAGATGGCAGTGCAGAGCTTCCGTGGGTTTCGATGTTCCAGCCTGGCATTGTCCTACCCGTCCCACAGCTTCAAGTGTGTATCAGTGCTTCTCAGCCTCTACATCAGCACATCTGGGTAGGAGAAGGGACTCTAGTTGCCTGCTCAAGTAACATTCTTCCATTTATTATCTGTTCTTTAAGTTGGGCACACTTTCTGCATCTTATTATGTGTGTTTGTGTGTGTGTGTGTGTGTGCGCGCGCGCGTCCATCATTGAAGATGAATCAGTCTAGTTCTGTCTGTGTTTGCTCGGCTATTACCGGAGCAGACAGACCATCAGATTGCTAAAATGTATACCCTACTAGTGTGTGTGTGTGTGTGTGTGTGTATGTTCCTTTTCCGTCTGCATCTGGATGTATCGTTGCGTACTGTAATTGCATATGTGTGTGTGCCGTTATTAGGACCCTGTTCGCTGTTTTTGTAATTGTGTATGCACAGACTGAACCGGAGTGGAATCTGGTTCACTGACTAGGGCCAGCTCGACATCACTTCCCATGGAAATATACATATTGTGAAAGAACGCCGCCTAATAAAGTTCTAGGCAACGCATTCTCATGAACTAGTTTGTAGGATATCGTACGAAATCGTACACACACCCGTTCGTATGATATGCTACGTTGAAAACGTATGAATGACAGTGCTGTACTTTTCGTAGCTACATGTACGAGTGGTTCATAAAAACTGGAATCCAAACCTGTCAGGATTCCATATCATCACTTTTGTTGGTTCCAGGGTATTCATTGTAATACTGTTATTCTATTACTATGATATTATTATTATTATTACTATTAATCTTTATTTTACTTTTAGTCTTGTCCTGCTGTAGTTTGACCATCAGCTGATAAAGATTTACTATAAATCATACCTGCCGCCTCATGTTCCACCTGCACTTCATTTCATCAGTTCTCCACACCCTTCCCTGCATGTAACATCTGGCACATCGGCACGGCCAACTGGAGCGCAGGCTGTGGTTCTACGGCTCCGCCCGCTGGGGTTTAGCTCGACCGACGTGATTATCTGTGGAGCAACTGAGCCTTCAAATTCATCCAGTATCAACACCCGTAATGTCTGGAGTAATGACGGTGAGTGGTGAGAGGAACTCAGAGTCTGTCACATTTACACTCCATTCTGCTTCCTGCAGGGGAGTGCGGCACCCTTCCAAACACTCAACGCCGAAGAGCAGCAGTGTGTGGTTGTGAGCGCGCTCAGTTGCTGCCTCTCTGTTCTCTGAATGTGGTGTGAATTCCACAAAATTGTAGTAAAAAAAAAAAAAAAAGTTATATTGCCATGACAGCCTCTGTGCTGTGAAGGTGGATCTTAAACAGACATACACACACACAGTGTGTATGTCTGTTTAAGTGTGTGTGTGTATGGGTCTGTGTCTACGTGAACAGGTGTATAGTAGAGTGTGTGTGTGTGTGTGTGTGTGTGTGTGTGTGTGTGTGTGTGTGTGTGTCCCTGCCAAAGACAAATGCCCCAGGACACACAGCTGAGCCGGCTGGCGGGGGTTTACATTTCACTGCAGAAAATGTGTCATCTTTTCTCACTGTGATGGATATTATATCCATGCCTCCTCCAGGTGCCCAGGCTCTGTTTGACTGTGTGTGTGTGTTAGAGTGTGTGTGTGTGTGTGTGTGTGTGTGTGCGTGCGTGTGTGTGTGTGTCCGTGCGCGTGTTTCCTGACTTTGTGTACCCTCGCCATAGTTTGATTAATCACAACCCTCAGACATTCTTTTTCCTGTCAAAAGAGAAAAAGACGAGAGACAGATGATCTTTGTTTCCACAAAGACGTTTCTTTGATTTCCGCCAGCGTTTTTTTTTTTTTCTTCTCCCAAACCGCTAAATGGGATACAAAACATGATCTCTTTTGACTGCCATTCAAAAGCTCTATTGGTGCTCCGGTCGGAAGGCTAGCCTGTATTGTCTTTAGATATGGGCTAGATCGTATAGACCGTGCATGTGGTTTTCCTGGCCTGGTTAAAAAAAAAAAAAAAAAAAAAAAATGCAGGAGGGAGAGGAAGAGAAATGTTGAATAGACATTACCGGAGCCATTTATTTTACATTGCTGAAGGATATCGGTGTCAAGGAGGGATACAGCCCATTTACTGAACCTCTGCTTTTCTAAGTTATTTTGCAATGCACACCGAATTTTGTTCAGGCACTTATTTTTCATTGTTTTGACATCTAAACTTGACAGACCCTGGATTATATTGCCATCCTGGCTGAAGAAAGATGCAATAAAAAAAAGAAAATAAATAAAAAGTATGAATGAAAAAAACATGTGGACAAAACGTCTGAATATGTGATTGAATGGGTTTATTGTCCAGTATTATAAGCATGAGGATCCCCTGTCAACTTAACTTATTTTGTCTTTTTTCAGCCATGCTAGCAGCATGACTCTTGGGATAGCATCATCAGTAATTCTGTTTGAGCTCAAAGTCAAATATCTCCATTGCCATTGGATGGATTGCCATGAAATTTGGTAGGAGACATTTATTCCCCCCACAGGATTTCCCATAGCACCACCATCAAGTAAAAATTCCAATTCATAACATACTTGGGTTTATGACCAAATACCTGCAAAACTGATGGCATTTCCATCAGCCTCATGTGTAGCTACTTTGTGTTTAGTGCTGATTAGCAAATGTTAGCATTCTAACACGCATACCTAAGATGGTGACCATGATAAACATTACTATCCGTGTACAAAAAACATGCACATCTTCTACATCCAAAAATTGTACAGGGATTTCTGCTTCGCAAGAACTCACAACACTGTAGACCATTCCATTTAATTTGTTATTACCTTTATAACATTTGGAAAATGTTTGACTTTGGGCTCGAAACATTACCTGCTTAAGATCAGTATATTAGCAATGTCAATATGAGGCTGTTAGCATGCTGATGTTAGCATTAAGCTCAAAGCACAGCCTCACGGAGCTGCTAGCATGGTTTAAGGACTCATACGTGATATTTAGAGTTGTGCATTGGGGTTGCAGTGTAGCTACGGAGACTATGCATGGTAGGTAGCGCCGAGGGTAGGCTAGTGCACCTCCTCAGAAATGTAGCCTAACTAAACCTCAACTATGGCAGCCTGATCTCACAGAAATACATGAAATGACTACAACCTCTTAAAAGTGCTCTTTGGATGCTTTTATATAGGCCTTAGTGGTCCCCTAATACTGTATCTGAAGTCTCTTTCCCGAAATTCAGCCTTGGTGTAGAATTACAGCCACTAGAGCCAGTCCCACAATGAGCTTTCCTTAGGATGTGCCATTTCTGTGTCTGTAGCTATTGAGGAGGAGAAGGTGGAGGGTGGGGGTGTGGCCTTGACCAACTGCCACTTTGCTCGTTTGAAAGCCATGATGTCTCTCTCTCTCTCATGGGTGGGCCAAATCCTCTGGGTGGGCAAAGCAGAGAAAGGGGAGGTAACCTTGCTCCTTATGACCTCATAAGGAGAAGGTTCCAGATCGGCCCATCTGAGCTTTCATTTTCTCAAAGGCAGAGCAGGATACCCAGGGCTCGGTTTACACCGATCACCATTTTTAGCCACTGGGGGACCATAGGCAGGCTGGGGGAACACATATTAATGTTAAAAAACCATATAAAGTGAAATTTTCATGCCATGGGACCTTTAACAATACATTACATGGTGCTGGCATGTGACGTGTTAAAATCTTGTGTAGGCACCACAGAATCAATGCTAATGGAGAGTCAGTTAGGGTGGACACACAAATTGATGGTTCAACACAGCCATGTCTCAAAGTCCACATAAACAAATGCGAGACTTTCACCCAGCAGACCACTGTTCTTGTACTTATTTTAACCCAAACCATGAACTTAACAAAGTAGTTTTGTTTCCCAAACCTAGTTTTTTTTCCCTGGTGCCAACACATTACTGCCACCACCACGTAACGCTATGTTAAAAGGTGCAGCCAGTGATGCAGTGCAAATATTGTTGATTTTTGAACTCAACTGCCAAACAAATACAATCCCCGCTTCAGAAGCTCCGCCCCCCCTCCCTAGATTCACGCACGGAGAGGTAACTACTGGCCGGATGGCACATTCACATGCCCCCCCCCTCAATCAACTGCCGCCGAACAGTGATTTGTGACTCGTGCGCTCCTCTCTCTTTGTTTTCCATTTACACTGCCAGGGCTGGGTATTAACACCGGATTTCTTTTCAGCGCACACAGAAAATAGAGAGCTAGGCGACCGTGAGGAGACATTCACTGAATTTGACAAAAACTCTATCGGCTTAGCATCGCTTACTGCACCTTTAAGAGGTCCTGATGTATTTCATCAAGAGGTCATTTCAAGTATTTCCGTGAGATCAGGTTGACTACAGAGATTGGCTTCCTCCACTACAGTGAACGAAGGAACGTTAAGCATGCAAGGCCGTAGTCTCCTATTCAGTGATGGGACAAGGCCAAATAGAGGAAACTCCAGTTTGACAGCCCACCGTCATTCTATATCACAAAGTAAAAGAAAGAATGCAAGCACGGTTACCATGGGGAACATAATTAAAAGCATGTTGAGTCTTGATGTGATGGGTTCAGTGGGTAAAATGACATCCTACGCTTTATACGCCGAGGCTGCTGTTGAGCCCTTGTGTCAAGTATAAAACCAGCATCAGTCTTACGGTCCAGTCATCAGGAAGAACCTATCCAATGGACTATTTCATCTCCACAGCATCCGGGCCAATACCCACTTGGTAACAACTTGATAACATTTGCAGGCATGTTTTAAAAAAGAAGAATCACACTTTTTTTTTTGGGATCCTTGATGTGCCAAAATCCATAAAGTGAAGTAAAGAGTAAAGCAAAGAGCTTCTGTTTCTTCCTGTGGGCACGCAGTGACTGGCAGGAAGCGGAGCTTAACGTCATGCAGCACTGATATGAAAACACAACGCAGCAGAGTGAAGTGAGGCTACACAGACTCTCTTTATGGTTATTGTGATGGATTATGTCTCTCTTAAGATACTTTTCGTGATGGACAAGACTGAATGGCACCTAACTGCCGTTTTCTAAAGGAGGAAAACAAACTCATATCCAACTATGCGTGCTGTTAGTAGAAAAAAAAACAGGAATAATATTAAAATTATGCACGAATGTGTTATTCTTCCTGTTCGAAGAGCTACACGGGTACACCGACAAACACGGGGCATTCCAAATGTTTTGGCGTGTGTCTTCCTTTCAATATTTATGGTCAGTATTGTTGTGTATCTGGCTGAACTCCTGTGGTTTCTGATTCATGCTTTTTGTGGCTTGGAGCGAACTCGACCTTTGGCCATGGGTTTGGACACATCTAATAATCACACAAACACACATAAATATGCACATACCCACACACACACACATACAGAAAATACACAATCAGAGGTCCAGTGGGAAGTGAAAAAGAGCATTCCTGTAAAGGGTTTGAACTTATCGACTGGGGGAACAAATTTCCGATGGGCGGTTATTTATTTCCCCTGCTTCAGAAACAGAGTGGTGGTTAGTGAGCGGGCTGGGCCAGCTTCCCAGATGAAGACTGACTGACCCAGAGCCTTTTCAACGAAGATGTTCTAGTGGAAGACATTTCTTGGCCAGAATCGGGCCTTATCACTGCACGTTTCATGGTTTGGACAACACAGAACAATCTCAGTGGACCAAGCCAAGCATTATCCACATCCATTCCTGGGTTGGTGTATCTAATCATGCAAAATACGGTTCATATGTTCAGTGTGGAACTGATTTAACTGCATATTTTCTCAAAGTCCCTGGCTGCAATAGTGGTAGCCATTGTTGAAATGCTAGTTTGAAGTAGTAGTATATTTATTTCTACAGGCTGTCATCACAAGCCTGTCTCAAATCAAACTTATCAATAATCAATTACAGAACAAAATGCAGCTATACTGTATGAAAAAAGCCTTCCTAATCTACAGAAGCCAGCCCAGGCTACCTGGCACCACCACCATTCTTAGATCCTTTAATGTGCCTAAGGAAAAACTGCTGTAAAAACCGTACATTTATTTATCCTAAATTTTTTGCATAAGCACTGGAACAAAAAATACAGTCTTGTACAAATCTCTCTGCCAAAAGCCCTTCTCTTATGCAGTGGGCAAGTATGATTTTAATCCAGTGCAAATCTGTTTTATTTATTATTTGTGAATAAGTACAAAATTTGAGCGCAAATGGCCTTTCACATTTTGTTAAAGACAGATGTCCCTTGTTAAAAGTAATCTCACAGAAATCAAAAACATTATTTCCTTTTTAGTTCTCTTCAAGACCGAGTTTCTATTTCTCCTGATGTCTTAAAAACCAGAAGCAGAGACGGGTTTAGAATGCATTTTTGCATTGTGCAGAAAGGAACACATTAGCAAGAGTGTATGTCCTTACAGCCATACACAAATGAGTAAACTCTAAATAAGTTAACTTCTCCAATGTTACAAGAAATCCAGTCTGTGGTGTGTCATTATATAAATTCATGTCTTTGACTGTTTGTATAATTAGTTTTGTATAATTATGTATGGCTTACATCCACCCACTGTGGAAAAGAATTTCCTCTTGGAGGACTATCTTTTTATCTAAATACGAATAAACAACGATATACGATAAATACAAATCTGGGGCTTGAGGGCTTATGCAAAAACATTTCACAATAGTTAAAGTTTTTACGTCCCAGACGATGGGGAAATAACAGCTCCACCAAATGCAGTGACATAATGCAATCTAAAGACAAGGTTTTCACACCAATGTTGTTTAGTTTGGTTCAAGTTACATTATTTGTAACCGTAGGTATAGTTGTTTGGAAAGCAAGAATGTGACATCCATTTTTTACACACAACTTTGAAAACATACTAAAAACTGATACAAGTACTTTAAATCTGATACTCAAGTGAAATAAAAATCCTTCAAATATATATTCTCCGGGGTGCCTAGTTAGCACACCTGGTTGAGCGTGCGCCCCATGTACAGAGGCTCAGTCCTTGTCGCAGCGGCCGCGGGTTTGGTTCGGACCTGCAGCCCTGTGCTGCATGTCATTCCTCCTTTCTCTCCCACTTTCCTGTCTTAATCTGTCCAATATATATATATATATATATATATATACACTAACCCCAATTACACAACGTCACAACTTCATTGGAATTGGGGTTTGTGTATATATACACACACACACACACACACACACACACACACACACACACACACACACACACACTCTACCGGTCAAAAGTTTGGGGTCACTTAGAAATCTCCATTCTACTCCATTACAGACAGAATACCAGCTGAGATCAGTTGCATTGTTTTTTTAACCAGGGCAGCAGTTTTCTGATTACATTATGTGCTTACATAATTGCAAAAGGGTTCTCGACTGTTGTAGAAATGAGGTGGCTGATTTTTAATGCAATATCTACATTGCCCCATTATCAGCAACTATTCATCACCAATGTTCCAAAGGCACATTCTGTTTACTAATCTGATCATTTTAAACTCTAACTGAGAAAACATTGGAGAACCCTTTTGCAATTGGTTGGGGAAAGTCAATGACCTCGAGTAGTTAGGGTTAGGATAGCCGACTGGTCAGGGGATGGGACCTGAGGCCTGTACTACGAAGCAAGATCAACATGGCCTGGATTTCTTTCAGTAATCCGGCTTTACTAACCCTAACAACCGCGGTCCCGGATAACCGGTGTCACGAAGGTGGTTATCAACTAGTTCAATTGACCCAGGTTTTTCCAATCTAGAGACGCGCGCATCCACATAAAAGTGGCGGTGTTTGCGCACCACGACCAATCGCAAACATCTACCAGAGCCGCATGTTATATATAAGAAGAGCAAATTATAATCGTTGTTGTTTTAGCCTATTATTTGAGTTGCAACCCTGCCACTGGGAAGCGATCGTGAGAGCAAATAAAAAATATAAAAACAAAAATCAAACCGATGTGCGCATTGGCGACACACTGCTCAAGAAGCCGATATGTAATTCCCTCCCATTAAAATATATAGGCTATATTTCATGAAAATACCCATGTTAACGGGGTTGGTCTCTAAATGTTTTAACTTTTATAAGCGCACCCCTCTCTCCCCCTCTCTCTCTCTCTGCACCCAGCTCCGCCTGATCTTCTATAAGAACGGTGACGCCGTTATCAATTGACCTATTGATTGGTCAGTAGGCGGTGCTTTTACACCGGTTGATCTCTGATCTCCAACTTAACCTGCTCCCGACCAGTTTAGGTGTTCAACATGAGTTACCACGGCGATTGAACCCGATAACAACTGATCCACCTTCGTAGTACAGAAAATCCTGGGTTGAGCCTTAAGTTAGCTCGTTAACGCCAAATCCTGCTTCGTAGTACAGGCCTCTGAACAAATTGGGTTCCATTAATTCAATTCAATTTTATTTATAGTATCAAATCCTAACACGAGTTATCTCGAGACACTTTACAGATAGACTAGGTCTAGACCACACTCTATAATTTACAAAAAAAACAATTACAGTAATTCCCTCAAGAGCAAGCGATTACCTTGCGCAATCATGGAAGCCTGGCCAATAGTAGAGTGTGAATGCTATTGAAGGGCCGTTCTTGCCTAGAAGTTGCATGGGTTCCATAACAATGCGTAAGTGACGCTGGCGAAGTTAGCTAGCTAAAGTTATCAATCTGCCCCTGTACCAGAACTCTTCAAAAATCTCTTCACCCCTCACCCAAAGACATTTAGCAAATATTAGCTATACATATTAGCTAGTTGTGTATATACTGTATGATTCAGTTGTTTGGTCTTGGTCTTGATCTTAATCTTGACTCGGTCTCGATACACTCTGGTCTTGGTAACGACTTGGTCTCAGTTTCTTGACTACAACACTGGTAGTCGTAGCAGCTAGTCAGACAATTGCATAGCATATGTTTCTCTCACAAAAATAACTGCGGTCAAACTAGCCTTCCCTCGCTTCTCCATTGTCAAACCAGCCGCCGCTAAAAGTTGGAGACAGACACAGGCAGGGTAGAGCAAGGTCTCGGCGGTCACGTCGCTCGCGAAGCAATGTTTGGAAAATGACTGAAATTAAATGAGCTGGTTTGACCGTGGGCATGCAAGAGACAGCTAGCTAGTAGTTATTTATGCATAACTTCTCCTGAATTGAAGACAGAAGTGACAAAAGCCGAATACATACAAGGCAGACACAATGGTTGCTACTGTGTGTTGAACCGTGTGTTTATGGGTTGTTTGTATTTTCAGACCAGGTCCATTAACTGGTCCCTTACAGAGAAACTCAGCGGGGTTCAGATGTGTTTTGTCTTGCTGTTGATTCATGCAGTGTTACTCTGAGGCGCCACAATCATCATGGGTGGCCATGTTGGGCCCTTGGCACAGCACACATAAATGCTAACTTACCCTATAGTATATAGTATAAGGTACAACCTAGTTCTGTCCTACTAATACGCTAACATAAAAGAAGTGTATGCACTTATAATCACTCTCTTTACAAACCACTGTGACTCTGCAGGAACAAACTTCTCAAACATTCATAGAATATGCAAAAAAGCACAAAAACAAGAGAAAATGTGCTTTTGCTTATTGCATGTTTATATAACCTAAGCACAAATTCAAAGGGACATACATACTCACTCATGCTGCTTCACACACACACACACACACACACACACACACACACACACACACACACACACACACACACACACACACACACACACCCCTCCCACTGGGCCGTAAAAACAAACTGCTGAAAATATGGCATTTGTCTTCTGATTAAACACTCACATTCCAGCAAACTGTGTTTGGCCTGCCAGGCAACGGCCGTCATATTGACAGTCGGACGTGCGGTTTGGCCGGGTGATCTCTCATGAAGGGAAGCTTTATGGCACAGCCAGCTCCATATAATCAGCTTTAAATGGCCCAAATGCTAACGAGAACGACGGCACCCTCCCTCCCTTCATACCAGCCAGCCGGGCCCCAGGAGTCAGGAAAGACGGAAACAACAGCTTCAGGGGCCGTGAAGAAATGAGGAATGTTTAGTGGGTTCAAAGATCCCCAAAAGTCTAATTTATTGACATATAATTGCGATACAGTTTAAGTTAGATCCACAATCAACCGTCTGGAAATTGTTTAGCTGGAATGATGATGGCCTCTTGCATGTTCATTTGCTAAAGCTATGCATATGGGATAGTAAAATTAGCAGCCAAAATATATGAGGTTACCTAAAAGTTAGCTATACAAAATACCCCCCAAAAAAAAATCAACCATCTGAAGTTATAGGCTGACAGTGATGGGTCATTTATTTCAGGAAGTGTTTAAACTGCTGTAATAAATATATTCCCCTTTTCATTAAAGTACAATTAAGAACAAAGAATGTGTGACCCAAAGTATTTTGGGGATGAATGAATTACCTGATTATAGTCTATATCGACGACGATTCATTTAGGGGATTGCTCCGGTGCCGCCGGAATCTCCGCCCGATGTCCCTTATTTTTAATTAATTAATTTTGAACTGCGGTGGATTTCTGAGGACTATGGTTAACTGCTCCTCAGATCTCTGCAGGGTAAATCCAGACAGCTAGCTAGACTATCTGTCCAATCAGTGTTTTCTGTTGCACAACTTTTGAACGTACACATGTTCCACCAAAACAAGTTCCTTCCCGAGGCTATTTTGCAGCGGCACTGTTATTGCGTCCGGGGCTGAGCGCCGCCCAAGACGATTGTGATTGGTTTAGAGAAATTAGAATAAACCAGAGCACGTTTTTCTCCCATCCCGGAATTTAGTGATAAATAAAAAAATAAATACATGATGTCATATGTTTAGAACGTTTTTCCTTAATAAATTGCCACACCTTTTAAGCACTTAAATTATTGAATTATTGTGCCCCCTGGCCACGGTGAGATCTGCTGACCAAGTTCTTCCGACAGTACCCGAAATCTAGGCTCATAACCTCGTTAAAAAAAATAAATAAGAAGAATTGGGCCTTCTGTGTGGTTTTTATTGTTGAGTCTTTAAACTTCTGTGTTTGTCTTTTTATTTTGAAGCTTTTATTATCATGACTTTGTTTTCACTTGTTTTTATGTATATTGCTATTTAACAGGAAACAATCATACAGACGTATGTAAGAATACATAGACTAAAATATTTAATCAGACTCCTGTAAAGATAGTGAACAAGCCAACCTCCATAATGTCAAAGCAATGCAGTGGGATTAGTGACTGTACTGTAATTACTGTTTATACTTACTGAAAAAGTAATCACATTACTGTAACACGTCACTTAGTTAGTTCCTGCCCAACACTATAATGGAGTGCAGGACGAGTTACTTGAAGCCGATATCTAAGCCAATAAAATGACATTTACAAGTATGACTCATCTTCAAAGCGCTATGAAGAACGAAGGGAAAAGTAATTTGAGATCTGACCAAAGATTACAATAACATTAAATGTGATGTAATCTTTTACATGTGTTCAGTAATATGGTGTTGTAAAATATCATTTCCTGTTTTATTGTCTCCTTAATCTCTAATTCATCTTTGTCTGTTTGGCACAAGAAGAGTCATAAGAAACCAATAACTGCACATACAGTCCCGGATGTCCTATTCTCTCGCTGTCAGGCAGCAACCTCTATCTCCATATTTTGTCAATTCCATTTTTTTTCATCCATCAATGCTATTGGTCCCCCTTTACGACTGTCTGTGGGTTTTGCAAATATTTGAACAGTGACAAGGCGATTTTGTCTGACTTCGCCTGAGGTAAATAGCTCAATAAAATGTTTTTAAAATTAATTTCCTGAAAAAACAGCCTTATGCTAAAAACACAATCCCCCATGATGACCACGCAAAAACAGGATTTAAGAAATATTTGCAAATTTTTTTAAACACAAACACTGATCACATTGAGATAAATATTTAAACCCTTAACTCGGTACTTAGTTGAAGCACCTTTGGCAGCGATCACAGCCTCGAGTCTTCTTGGGTATGAAGCGACGAGCATTGGCGTTCTTCTCAAGCTCGGTCAGGTTGGATGGGGACCGTCGATGGACAGCCATTTTCAGGTCTCTCCAGAGATGTTCGATTGAGTTCAAGTCCAGGCTCAGGCTGAGCCCCTCCAGGACATTCAGAGGTTGTCCCTGAGCCACTCCTGCGTTTGTTTTGGCTGGGACATTTCCTCCTGACATGACACTTGAAATTGAGACCGAACTGTTCAATCTTGGTTTCATCAGACGAGAGAATCTTGTATCTCACAATCTGCGAGTCCTTTAGATCCTTTTAAAAAAAAAAAAAAAAAAACTCCAAGCAGGCTTTCATTTGTCTTTCACAGAGTAGAGGGTTCAGTCCGGCCACTCTGCCATGAAGCCCAGATCGGTGAGGTGTTGCAGTGATGGTTGTCCTTCTGGAAGATTCTCAGGTTTACCGGCAGTGTAATGATTGCAACGTAGTACGGTATAGCACTTTCTACCGTGAACAATCACCAATAAAAGCTTCTACATAAAATAAAATCACAATTGAACTTTCTCGAGCAGGAATGTGATCTGACAACCCGTTCGCACTCTGAACTCGTAAAAATACGTACGCTTGGGCAGTGGCAGTCAGCATCAGATACGACGCAAAAAGCTCCCTTCAGTGTGTGTGTGTGTAGAACTCACCGGGGAGAGCAGCAGCTACGCGGCTCTTGAAGATGATGTGGCTTTACGAGCAACAACGGTAGCGAGTAGTATGAAAAGCCAGAAATTCCACGTAGGGAAGCTGGTTGAGGGGGTGGATGGGTCAAACAACATAGGACTTTACCTTCCTAAACCTGTCCCGTTCTTCTTTTTCTAAACCCAACTCTCCCGGGTTGTCCCGTTCTTGTCCCTCGTGTCACAGAATGTATCTTTTATAAGCCCATAAGTGATGCCAATAGTCCCGACCAAAGATAGACACAATATAAGGCGCCTTAGATAAAGCGCGTTTAGATATGACGCTAAGGAGACTTAGCGTCAATAACAGCACCAAAGGCACCTGACCAAGCGTCCGTATTTTACGCCATGGGAGTGAGAATGTGTTGGATCTGAAATTGGGAAGAAATTCTGCAACCAAGATTACAGGTTACATTCAAGGTACACGCAGCAGTGTATGTAATGTAAACACTGCAGTAACGTCTGTTGAATCGCATTGAAGCCCAAGTGTTAGCGCAGTATGCTCGCGTCAACGTCGATATGTCCGGTGGGTACGATCCAGCTACTGCCGAACTTTTTGCATTTAAGAATTATGGAGGCCACTTTGCTCTTATTTTGTAGCCTTCCCCATATCTGTGCCTCACACAATCCTGTCTCTCTTTGCTTGCTTTTTGTTCTGATGTGCACCGTCAGCTGTGAGACCTTATATAGACAGCCTTTCCAAATCATGTCCCATCAATTGAAATGACCACACGTGGACTCCAATCAAGGTGTTGAAACGTCTCAAAAATGATCAAGAGAAATGGTAGACACCTGAGGGTCTGAATACTTATCTCATTAAAGTAAGAGATAGAGTTTTTTTGTTTAAACAATTTGCAAAGACAATTTAAATTCCTGTTTTCTCTTCGTCATTATGGGGTATTCAGTGCAGATTTATTTGGGGGAAATTAATTTAAACAATTTTAACATAAGCCTGCAACATAACATTAGAAAAAAGTTAAGGGGTCTGAATACTTTCTAAATGCACTGTTAAGTTTATATATTGTTTTTCTATATGGGATTACAGCATCTTGTACTCTCAGAGACAGTCAACACTTATTGTATGGACACTTCATTGTCTGACTAAAAACCTTTCACATTATTGATGAAATGACACAATCTATCAGATGATGCAGACAGGATGCCTTTACAGTTATGTGGCGGCTCCGTCTCAACAATGTCTGAGATGGAGGGTGAAGTAAGATAACAGCCTGGTAAACATCAGGCTAAAGTCAGACGAGGTCTGCTGCACTTTGTTCATTAATATGAGATAATATGGACAGAATAGAACTTATTTTCCTCCAAAAGTGTAAAAAAGGAATTATATTTAACAGGTCAGCTACAAAAGAAATAGCAATCACAATTTGAACCATCAAGTTCAATGTCAGCCTCAAAGTCAAAGTGAAATTTGAATTCTTCTCACCTTTTGTGTCAGATAATATGCACTATAATTGACACTGCCAAGTTAGCTTAGCTTGCTAATGTTAATACCAGGGATTGATGCTTGTCTGGTGAAGCCAAAACATCCCGATCGCCCCTTGGTGGCTGGCTGCAGTATAGGTTATAAATCCCGCCCCCCCTCCATGTTAGCGGATGGGAAATGGAACAAACAAAAAAATCTAAGTAAACGTCAAATATATTTTTCCCAAAGATGGTTTCTGTCCTTTTAGGTATGCTGATGTTTGTTCAAGTGTTCATTTATCTGATCAGTTTGTTTTCTTTTAGTTATCTGATGCTATAAAAACGTGGTGAAACGTCATGATTGACAGCTGGGATTGACTTGTGATTGGTCAGGCGGGTGTATGGGCGGGACTTTGATACTATGGCTCCAGCGCCCGATCACTACTGCGCAGACTCTGGCTCCAAAATTGCAAGATGGCAGTGCCCGTATCCATGATATTTTGGCTTCACTTTTGTACAGTGGGAGGAAGTGGAGACGTGTCGTCCATCTTTATACATAGTCTATATTGGCACCACCATTAACAGTAAAAATTGTCACTGCAAAAAGATAGATATAACTTACATTTTTCGATAACTACAAGTTTGACCAAGCAAGTACACAAGCCAAAACAATCACCAATGATATTTGTGATTTCTTACCATAAATGTATTTTAATTTCAATTTGAAAGAGAAAAAACATCAAGTGCCACATATAGTCTCAACATAAGTTACCCAGGCTTCATTTCAAAATGTGGAAAAGTCATTTTGACAGGAACATTTCCAGTCTATTCAGAAGAAGAGGAAACCACGGGTGTGAGGAGCTGCGGTGGGTAAAAGTCTCCAATCATTGAACTTACCACGCATAGTTGTGGGTAGCTTCTTGAATTGTTGACTTCATGTTCAGCCATGCAAATCTTATTAAATGAGCTGAGCTGCAATGGGACAAATGGGCTGCAGTTAACAAGGCAGAGAGCATCTGGTAAAAGTAAATCTTTACAAGCCCCTAACACACAGACAGAGCTGCACAGTGAAAAAGACGCCTTAAACAGAGATAGGAAGAGGATGGCTTTATGGGACAGCTGTGTAACCCCAGAGAGCAGGAGGAAGTGTTAAAGGATGCTACTGAGGCATGTTGACATCAGCCGTCATCCCTGCCTTCACGTCGCATTTGGTAAATGAATAGTAGGTTTTTACTATCAGAAATGTGAACTTTTTCATGTGACTTTTCTAGATTGCTGCTGTGAATAAAGCACAGGATTAATTTTACAAGGACATTACCTGTGTCAATTGGCAAATTTACTAAAATCACTACGTGCTGGATTGTTGCTGCATGCAAGAAACTGTTCATCTGTATTTACTGACAATGTGTGAATAACTTATCACTAAGAAAATTCATATCTTTTTTTTGAATGAAAAATGGTGCAGAAAGAGAGACATGATAGCTGAGAGAGTGCAGTATCAAAATAGTAAAAGGAAGTGATGTCACAAAAACGTAGGAAAAAATGACGAATTTCAACAGCATAGTACCAGACAAAAACCTAATATAGTAAATTAGGATATTGGTAGATCTGAGGTTCCTCGGGTAATCAAAATGGAGAAATACGTAAAGATGAAGCATTTTGTGTCTAAATTTTGACTTGGGAGGATAAAATCAAAGTGTTTTTTGTTATTTTTTTTTAAGTGACCATCTTGACCACCTTTTTGTCATGTCACTGTAAAAAATAATGCTCGCATTGTCCTAAAACACATCCAAACTGAAAGGAATCTTTCGGAATCAAACTGCTTACAAAGCCATGCTATTTTTCCTCATTTGTCAATATCTGAAGCGAGCATTTTTCCCTGTGTGTGCAGCTTGTAAAAATATCACAAACTGCTTTGCGACTGTAGAGTTAAACGGCTGCAAAAGCCGTGTGTGTCTGTCTCAGTGTGTGTAAATGGACTTGTGTTAAAACTGGGTTGCTGCCTGCCTCTACGAGCACCTAACCTCAAAATACCACACATTAACAGGATACCTATTTTGCATAGCAGACATAATTCAAACCATAAAAATGTTTGTCATCCTCAAGGACGGAAAGTCACTAATTTAAAGTATTCTAATTACTATGATTATGCATGAGCTTCTTGATGTACTGAGAACCTAAAAGTTGAGTCATTCTGTTTATTGCCCTGCAGCTTTTGAAAAACATGTTTCACATTTCTATAGGTTTACTTTCCAACCCAAGAAATCTTACTGTGATTGTATTTGAGTTGTTTTTAAAAGGACCGTACCCCTGTTTTGCATGTTTAAAATCAGTTGTACTTTATGGTATTCTTTGGTCACCACTTGTGTTGTAGATTTTTTTCTTTTACATTTCCGTTTATTTAAATACACAATGAAAATCAAGCTGCATACACTTGACATCATGCCATTGTATTGTGTAAATGCAGTGAAGACTTTTCAAATCAATTGTCACTACGACTAGCCTGGAAATCCAGACCCAAATCTGAAAGATTAAGGGTCTGGCATTGAGTAATGAAAATGGCCCAACTCGAGGGGCGGCACCAAGCATGCATTTGAAAATCTCACTGCACGCAATTGGATAACACTACGACCAATCACAACAATACACGGGGTGACGTATCCAGAGCCCCATACGATTAGCTACCAACGGAGCTAACTGGTAGATTAAACTGTCGTCATCTGTTTAGCTCACCTCTGGCCCCCTATATCAGATACACCGATGTGATTGGTGCAGCTCGGCTACAAGGGCGTAGTTAATGAGCATCATTACTCAATGCCAGAGTGACTCGCTGAGCAAATACAAATTATGCTCTCGCGAGAACTCTGGATTTCCAGGGTGCACTACAACTGCTTCACCACCCAAAAATGATGTCACTTTGAAAATGATAAAGTTGTTCATTATACCCTAAATCCACAGGCAAAGGCACAAAAGCAACTTGATACACATGCGGCTGGCTTCATGCTATTCCAGTGATTTACAGCTGGTGGCAGTAATGCGCCAAGCAGCATAGCAACGTGCCAACGAGGTAAGGAAAGGATGACTGTAGACTAAATATAGCTAACATACATGACTACATACATTTAAATCTGCACAGTTTGACAGTTCACTTCCAAAGGGGTGTCACCAACGGACGCCGCTCAAATGCCTCTGGGCGCAATGGATAGACCAATGATCTGGGTGACGCTGCGCTTCGGTAGCCGTCATGTTGAATGTAAACAAAAAGCTGTTCGCCGTCGCTACGCTATTGTCACCGCGTAAAAACCTGCCTTGGTGGTTGTGATCGGTGCCTCGATTTTTGGTGACATTGGAAATGGGTTTGAATGGGCTCTTCGCCAGACTGACTCGCAGAGCAAATCTCAAATTTGCCAGAAGTTGGTCAGGGTTTACCCAGGCTATGTCCTCAGTAATGTAAATTGGGTTTAACTTGTAGGCTAACAAACACCAGCACTTAAAGTCGGACAGGCGCTTTGAACCAGATTAAGCCTAACTTTAACCCCTGAATTGGTCGGCCCAAACAAATTTTAGAATTGGGACGAATATCTGTCAGAGCGGTCGCTGCTTGACGTAAAAGTCGCAGGTAAGGCAATTAAAACGTGTAGTGAGAGTTGACGACATACAAGATTAATAAGAACACAGCGTCTGATCAACTTGAGCTCACATGAATGTTTTTTTTGTAAAGAGAAATACCCTTACTCTACTCTTTTCATTGTAGGTCATGCTGTTGAACCTTCAACTTTCCAGCTCCGTGAATTTACCCGGACATTCTGTCCAGGCATGTGCTGATGTCTCTAAACCAGCACATGATACAGTACGTTGACGCTTTATGACTATCTGGCGACTTTTTGAACAGCCAATATTTCTTTGGTGGGATTATAACTCAAATTCTAATGTGTCTAATGTTCCCTTGTGTTCATTTCAGCGCTATGGAAAAGTTTGCAGGTTTCAGCAGCTGTAGTTGGAAGGAAAAACCTCCGGGACCGAACAGCGCTGGCTCACAGGGAACACTGGGTGCGACTCACCTCTGCAAGTGTTTTCTCAACTGGACTCCAATATGGGATACTCAGCACTAAATAAAGCGCTATCCCAGATGTATGCTGCGCATCAAGCTTTTTGATTGCTGTCCATAGGACACGGCGCCCAAATGGCAGTGGATCCGATGACTTTCCAGTGGCTTTATGATTTGGGATCTTAATAAAGTGTCTGAATGACTTTCCAGCTCTCTCATTCGTTTTGATTCTCTTTACTGGGGGAAAGCGAGCCCTCTCTGAGTGCTCTAAGGGATCTGCCTTGAAGAGCTTTGCAGGTTTTTTGCCTGCAAAGCTGTACAGCAGGGATTTTCCCACTACAATTCATCACTGTCTGTTTTCTGTGTGTGTGTGTGTGTGTGTGTGTGTGTGTGTGTGTGTGTGTGTGTGTGTGTGTGTGTGTGTCTGCCAGCCACAGGCCTTAACTGCTATTAGTGGGGATTTTGCCCGCTCTTTGAGGTGGTGATCTGTTTCGTTTAAATAGGTGAGAACTCAGATTAGTTCTGAATTCCCTCCACACACTATAGGATTCATTTTCCCATAGGGCCCTGCAGATCATCACGCAGCGGACCACCATTTCCCTGGATGTGTGGTGGGTCTGCATGTGTGCATTTAGAGAACCCTGGAGATGAGGTCACGCTGGGAACGTAGGCAGCACAGTGGCCAAGCAGTTACACACGACTGTCATGTTAGCAGAAAAAGAAGTCTGCTCAGCTGGTGAATGTTAAAGAGCCAAATATTTCCCTCTGAAGTTAGTGGAGACCTAAACGGAGCTAAAAAAAAAAAGCCCACCCAACATAGACTTACAGTTGTTGGGTTTCAAGGAGTGTGACACCAAATGATTGTTAAAGTGCCCATATTATGAAAAAAAATCACTTTTTCTGGGATTTGGGGTGTTATTTTGTGTCTCTGGTGCTTCCACACGCATACAAACTTGAAAAAAACAAAACATCCATGCTGTTTTGAGTGAGATACGGGTTTCTGATTGTATCCTGCCTTCAGTCTCCTGGTGAGCTGGTCAAAATCTGCAGGGCTATCTACGTCATCGGCCGAAACATTTGGTGTGCGCTAACCACTTTAGCTAATACCACGTCAGCTCAGAAGTACAAGGCAGGATTAGCCGGGAGTCTTCTTCTCAACGAGGGCGCACTTCCAACTTTGTGTTGAATACTTGCAGACGAGGGACATGTAAGTAGTTCTATACAATTTCTTTTGTAGATTAGGGTGTACTTGTGCGTGTTGTAGCAGTGTTTTGACATTGAGAACGAGGTGGCTAACCGCTAGCAGCGTTAGCTTCTAGCTACTGCGCATGTGTGACTTCCAATAAAGATGGGATAGAAGTGTGATGCTTCACTCTGTAGCTAAAACAGAGAGCTCAACACAGGGTGAAAAGAGGAGCTGCAGTAATGTGCAGTACAACAAAAATATGGTGTTTTTTTGAAAATTAAATCATGTAAACCTATTCTGGTACAACTTCAAAATACAATTATGAACGTGAAAATGAGCATAATATGGGCACTTTAATGTTTTTCTATGACTGCTGGATGCGTAAATAAGTAATTGTAACGCTGCCCCATAGAGGCAATAAATCAATTAATGCTGACAGTAAGATGTTTTGTACACAGAACCATCTGAGAAACCGTCATTGGAAACGGTTTGTTTGGAAAAGGGCAGGCATTTTCAAAAAAATACCTGGCACGTGATTGGATGAATCATCTCTCTATCCGTCGTTACACACACCTAAACCCCACCCGCAACTGCCAGTAGCCCCTCACCAGATGCTGACTGGTTTGGTTAGCTGGTAGTTCAGACACAAATGCATTACTTAAAGCCTAGTCTCGCTTTGCCAGACCTTCCTCTGCCGCGGCGCCGCGGAGGAGGGTCTGGCTACTCCACATAGAATTCCGGGATGGGAGTGCTCTTGGTTTATTGGCATTTCTTTAAACTAATCATAATTGTCTTGGCACCAGGAAAAGCTGCGGTGCCGCTGCAAAATAGCCTCTGGAAGGAACTTGTGTACGTTCAAAAGTTTGTTTTAGTTGTGCCACAAAAAACTAAGATTGGACAGATAGACTAGCTAGCTGTCTGGATTTACCCTGCAGAGATCTGAGGAGCAGTTAAAGGAACACGCCGACTTATTGAGAATTTAGCTTATTCACTGTCTGATGCCGCAGGCGGCATCAGACAGCCTTACAGCACGCACGGAGATGAGAAGGGTATGTATCGACTTGTCTAACTCTGGGGGTTAGGGTGAATATGATAAATTCCCAATAAGTCGGCGTGTTCCTTTAAGTCATCATAAATCGACCGGAGTTTAAAATGCCAACACAAAGGAAGCCAAAGGTAACAGACATCCGGCCTAAATGAGTGAAATCCAGGGGAATTTCCATCAGCAACGGAGCAATCCCGGAAGTGGAACGTCATGAATAGAGACTACTTAAAGCTTGAGAAGATTAGCGTTGGGTACTGAAACCTGGTGCTAATACTGCACCGGTGCCTAAATGACTGGTGCTCTACCTGACCGAATTGCAACGCGGATTTTGGTGCCTCATTTCGGTGCCACTTAAATGCTTTCTGCGCTGCTCTCTGATGCTCTGAAACAAACATTAGAGGCAACAGGAGCATCGCTGCCCGTGACGCTAGTTAATACTTCACTTGACAGCAGGTAACGTTAGCCTGTCGTTAGCTAGCAGCTGGATTAAACACGGTTAAAATGCGGACAGCTATATGGTGTAAAGGGTGTCTGTATTTCACTGTAGAGGATTTCAGCAGCGGGACGTTAAGCAGTGTGCAGCTGCCGTTATCGGAAAAATAACAGACGTGGTGCGTTCACTTGAAACTTAGTAAGCCTCGTGGTGCATTCAAAGTTATTGTAAAATAACCTATTACCCTATTTTTGTATGTATCGGTTCAGGAACCGTTCAGGCACCGACTCTATTTTAAAAGTATCGTTTTACACCGGTATCGGAAAAAACCCAAACGATACCCAACCCTGCTTTTGAGAGAAGAAATAACATATTGTTCCTCTTGTAAATGTAAAGTTTAATTTACTTCAATAAACATATCTTTTTTCAATTCAGTACATTCTGCCGTTTTGCTGCTGCAGCCTTACTTGGTCCGGTAGCTTTTGTGGCAAATGTTATCGACCTTTCCGCACTTATTTATATTATGTAATATATTGATGTTATTGCGGTAAAATTTACCGCAATAACTACGGAGTCAATTTGCTGACCTTCTTTTCTCTCTTTGTGAGACTGTCACGCCATGTTTTAACATTTACCATTAGCCCATGATTGCTTAGCGTAATGCCCCACAAACACTTTGCTGAAAAGCCATTTTTGCATCAATAAAGCTGAACAAAGATCTGTTGTTTTCAACAGCAGCAAAAGAAAAACACGGTTATATCCAGTTGGCTTGTTGGCTCAGCTTTTAAACTTTATTGCCCCTGATTGGTTTGTGGTAAGGCACAAAGAACAACATGGAAAGTGAAGAGATAAAAATGAATAAACGTGTCTGTATGATCTGGCAAGCAGTTGTGAGTTTTACAGTACATTCCAAAAATACTGTGTCCCGTGTCTTTACTTCAAAGGGAGGCTTTTCTCCAGACGTGGTTGACAATTTACAACCTCGGGGCTTGCTTTTGGTCCTTTGTGTCCCATCTTACACACTTTCGTTCACACACATACCTTTTTGGAGTGCCTCTACAGAGAAGTATTTTGCCAGGGAACCTCAGACGCTTTCATGTGCTTAAGTCACGTCTATCACATTAACCTTAATTGGTGCAAGCGCAAGAAACAACAAACACATCCTGAGTGCTGCAGAGACAGCTCAGGCCCGAGGGGGAAGCAAATACGCATCAAAATAACTGACGGGTAGAACAGAGCGAATGCTTTGGGACAGATGAAACCGGTCTCTCTTCTTTAGGATAATGCGTTGTGAAGAGCTGACCGCAAAGTTTTCCAGAGCTGCTACTGTGTGAAAGGCATGCAGGCGGTGCGGTGCACTCAGGGATTATAAGGGAACATAATTTGTGTGCACACCTTCTCTCGTGCATGTTTTTTTTTTTTTTTTTTTTTCAGGACTTCGTGGGCCCGTACTTTTCACCATCTGCTGTCACCAGAAACTTAAAAACCTTTTTTTTTCAGTTGCTCAGGAGGACAGGCTCCTATACGCTGACAAGCTTCAATCTAAATTAGACACAGTATTTAGATTCCAACAAGCCTTTAATTATGTGCCGATGGTGGACCTTTGAAATGATAACGTCACAAGTCACCACAGTGTATACCAAACAGGCAAACACCAATCAAGACCAGCGAGGGTGTTAAAAGGTTGCAAACAAACAAAGAGAAAAATGAGCTAAATGTCCACCTCCACATGTTTTTCCCCCTACATTTTTTGCTTTTCTCCTCTTGTGACAAAAACAACTCTGTTGGTCCCTGGGAAAGCAACTGCAGCTTTTGAAGACGGTGTTTTTCGTTTGTCGAGAGGACGGCGAAAACTGAACTGTTTGAAAATATGGTGCATTATAAGTTCATCTCGTAATAACTTTGGTGATCTGTCGACTTTTCTGGGCCATCGTAAGATACACATTTTATTTGTGGTTATGGTATAGGACTAAATACTTTCTAAACTATGCCATTCCCATTAGCCTTAGCTGTACATTGTGTTTAGTGCTAATTGGCAATGCTACTACGCTAAACTAAGCCGGTGATGTTAAAGGTCCCATGACATGGTGCTCTTTGGATGCTTTTATATAGACCTTAGTGGTCCCCTAATACTGTATCTGAAGTCTCTTTTATATAGACCTTAGTGGTCCCCTAATACTGTATCTGAAGTCTCTTTTATATAGACCTTAGTGGTCCCCTAATACTGTATCTGAAGTCTCTTTTATATAGACCTTAGTGGTCCCCTAATACTGTATCTGAAGTCTCTTTTATATAGACCTTAGTGGTCCCCTAATACTGTATCTGAAGTCTCTTTTATATAGGCCTCAGTGGTCCTCTAATACTGTATCTGAAGTCTCTTTCCTGAAATTCAGCCTTGGTGCAGAATTACAGCCGCTAGAGCCAGTCCTACAATGCGCTTTCCTTAGTTTGTGCCATTTCTGTGTCTTTAGCTTTAAATGCTATTGAGGAGGAGAGAGAGAGAGGATGGGGGGGCAAGGTGGAGGGTGGGGGTGTGGCCTTGACCAACTGCAACTTTGCTCGTTTGAAAGCCATGATGTCTCTCTCTTTCTCATGGGTGGGCCAAATTCTCTGGGCAGCCAAAGCAGAGACAGGGGAGGTAACCTTGCTCCTTATGACCTCATAAGGAGAAGATTCCAGATCGGCCCATCTGAGCTTTCATTTTCTCAAAGGCAGAGCAGGATACCCAGGGCTCGGTTTACACCTATCACCATTTCTAGCCACTGAGGGACCATAAGCAGGCTGGGGGAATGCATATTAATGTTAAAAAATCTCATAAAGTGAAATTTTCATGCCATGGGACCTTTAAGCATTAGTTAGGTATTATAACGTTAGCTCAAAGCACCACTGTGCCTAAGTACAGCTTCACAGAGGCGCTAGCATGACTGTAACTCTCAGTTCTAACTAAGAGTGGGTCTGGGGAAGGTTCATTCACAGCCCATTTCCAAAGGGGCGTCACCAACGGACACCGCTCAAATGCCCCATGGGCGCAATTGAATAGTCCTTCAACCAATCAGACCACCGATCCGGGTAACGTAGCAGCGACAGCGGCATCAACGGGTTGCTGCGCTTCGGTGGCCGTCATTGTTGAATGTAAACAAAAAGCTGCTCGCCGTCACTGCGCTATCGTCATCGTGTAAAGCCCGCCTCAACGGTTGTGATTGGTGCCTCGATTTGGAAAAATTGGAAATGGGCTTGAACGGGCTCTTGGCCAGATGGACTTGCAGAGCAAATCTCAAATTTGCCGGAAGTTCGTCAGGGTTCTCCCAGGCTAGCATGACTGTAGACTCTTATACCCTTTTCCCACCCAAATAAGCACATGAATGCAGGTTTTTAAACGCTGGAAAAACCTGCTAAAAATATGGGAGAGACTCCTGTCCCATTGCCAGACGAGAATGCCTTTCTGTATGTTTTTTTCTGATGCATCACGTTCAACATCACGAACGCGCCGGATAACAGGGTAAGTAAACACTCAAAAAAGCATGGAGGCCAGTGAAAATTTTTACCGTGGTTACTGCTCTTTTTTTTTTTATATCTGTTATGTATTCAGTCTCTCTTTTAAACTCGGTGCCAATTAATTTGGAACGATGTTCAGAACTGCGACGAAATTTCAACGTGTGTCATAGCATTGCGCTATAGGGGCAAAAATTAGTGTGTCCACCCAGTTGTCAGGTTTCTGTTACTGCTGATCAGAGCTGGAGCCGATAAATACTAGGGGTGGGAGTCAGGCCTTACAATACGATATCATCACGATACTTATGTCACGGTACAATATTATTGCTATTTTAAAGATATTGCAATATTCTGCGATATTTTGCAATGTATTACCTTTTTTCCAACTTCAAATTTTTCCCAATTTCAAATCATGAAATTCCATTTCCAAAAGCAAACTTTGTCAACATCTGTTTTATCTAAAAAGATACATTTCTCGGTTTGTTCATCTCACTTCACTTTTATTGCTGCAAAATGGAACTGTCAGGCAGACAAACTGACCAACACATATAATAATAAAAGATCGATACTTGGCGTCTGTGTATCGATACAGTAGTGCCACGGAAAATATCGCGTTACTATGCTCCATCGATTTCCCCCCCCACCTCTAATAAATAACCATGACTGCCGATTGTAATCTTTCCCATGAAAGATAAAACCCAGATGTTAGTGGGTATTTTTTCCAGAGGGAAAGGGGCTTTAGTCTACTAGCTTAGATTAGAAATTTAAAAAAAAAAAAAAAATAAAGTTGTGTCTGAGTGGACATGGCCCTGGCATGTAACCAGAGTGGAAGTCCTAGTTTAAATTTGCTAATCAGAATCAGAATCAAAAGGGCTTTATTGCCAAGTACGTTTTTTTGCACATACGGAAGGAATTTGTCTTGGTGCTACATCAAGAAATGAACTGAAAGTTCAAGTTTATCTTTAAATAAACCACAGATTACACTATTTTTTTTTTACACAAATCTAGTTTAGTCCTATTGTGTACATCTATAGCAGCATGAAGTCAGTAGCCTTCACGTGCAGTAATAGGACAGGCAGTTTAGGTAATGTGATTGTGTAAGTCTTGGGAAAGCATGAGTGGAGCAGCTTAGTTAAGTGTTTCATTCACACCTTCAAACACCCCCACCACACTGTATATATATATACACACACACATATATACACACACACACACACACACCTTTCCCTCTCCCACCATTCCTGGCGTCAGTTGAAGCACTACATGTGAGACACCCCTCATTAAGTTTGTGGGAATTTTGACTGGCCCCTCGCCTTGCTTATTAAACATTCATAGGAAGGTGACTACTCTGATGTATAAGTTCCCTTAGCTTATTTGTGTGTGTGTGTGTGTGTGTGTGTGTGCGTGCGTTTTCTATGAAGCCTGCATCCTGCGGTGATCGCACAGGGTGAGTGTTTCGGTCTACTAACAAAGAAGCAGTGTTCAACGCGTTACCGTACCAAACCGTGTAGAAAATGTTACTATCTTCTCAAAGAATGTGGAATATTTTTTGAAATACAAATATATTTTTTAGGTATATATTGTTTATGGTGAAATGTATTATACTATTAAACACTTAATCAAATATGGCATTTGTGAGCATCTCATTTCTATCGACACCAAAATACACACACACACACATACACACACACACACAAGGCTATGTTCACCTCAGGAAATGGATTTTGAGGTCTAACTTTCAAAATAAAAGTAGATGTCAGTGCCTTCAAGGATTCCTTGATCCTATTTCTACATTTGATTTCCACCTTAATTGAAAGCAAGCTACAGTAGTTACAGTCACATTGCACTTCCCACCTAACAAAACTGCCCTGCCACTCTCAGCTCATGATGTCATGGTTCCTTTGTGATTAACACATAAACATTGAGCAGAGCGATGGCGAATTCTAAACAGTCTGTGAAAGTGACGCTGCAGTTCGTAGTGGGCTAACGTGATTAAGCAGGGTGGTGGCACACGTTGGAATAATGACTTCAACTTTTGAACCCAATCCAAAACAAAAATACAAAAATGTTATTTATGGAAAAAAAGGGACCCAATTGTCAGGGTTGGTTTGGACCCAAGAGCGGGCAGGACAGCAACACGCAGGATTCAGGAACTAAAGATCCAACTATTTATTCTCGCAAGGAAAACACACTTGACATCTGGGACAGGCAGCAACACAGAGAATCACGACAAACGGCCAAAGAACAGACAGTTAAATATACACAAGGAGCCAATCACGAGACACGGCACAGCTGGTGTGGGCGGGGAACGGGAATAAGGAGGGAAACACTGATTGGGTAACAACACAACCAGGACTGGCATCACAAAGGCAAGGTTGACGAGGCTAGACACAGAACAGGTGTACAAGGGAAGACATGCTGGGCAGGACTACAGGGACACATAAGGTACAAACAGTGCAAGCACCGAAAACTCAAACATAATAAATGGAACAAGGAACGTGAAACCCCAAAAAAAAAAAAAAAAAAAAAAAAAAAAAAAATCCTCTGGAGACTTAGAGTAAACAGTAAAGGCAACTCAAGATATACTTCACACTGACAGTGTTTAAGTCAGTATTTTAACAACAAAAAGTTTGAAGGCCTCGGGGCCACAGAGCAGGACCGTGACAGCGAGCATAGTCAGACCTGATGTGAATAGACCCATTAGACCACGTTCAAAACCCAGTGAACCCCGAAAAGACTATAGAGGGAGAACAAAAACAGTGGCGGCAGCGTGATGCACCAACAACAAGCCACCACCAAAATTAAGGGTGATTTATGGTTCTGCGGAGGCTGTAGCCTACGTAAGTGGCCTGAGGTTTATACTTGTGCGTTGGTGTGTGCGGCAATTTTTTTTAAGAGAATAGCGGGGCCACATGTGTGTTTGCATGTTAGTGTGTGGTAGAGCGAGTGAGAGAGTGACTGTGATTCGCTTCAGAGCGAGTACCGACTCTAGAGGCATAGTGAGAGAAACAAAGTGTCTCCCCAGTTTTTTTGGGCATTACAGCCATTAACGGAAAGGACAGCTAGATATGAAAGGGGAGAGAGAGGGGGAAGACATGCAGGAAAATCGTCCAGGTTGGACTCGAACCCTGCTCGTTCCTGCTGGCCTGCGAGACCAACTACAGGCCCGTTAAAGCAACTTAAGGAGGTGGGACACTAGTGAAACAGTTGGCCCACATACCCACCGCTTGTTTATCCTTTCTCTTTGATTTATTCATCCAAATAACGAAAATTGGTTCAAATCTAGAGAAAGAGCCTTTTCTTACATCTCGTGAGCCTCAGCAGTTGTCCTCAAGCCAACAGGGTTAGGGAGGTTAGATCTTTTAAATCCTCTCTCTGTGGAGCTAATATCCATTCCATGCTTTAAGCCAAAAGAGCATTTTAGGCGATGTAATTATTCAGCTTTCACAATGCCTGCAGCCTCCCCTGCCTGTGTACCTGGCTGGCTCCCCATACAGGGTTATTTGCTCGACTACCAATTGCTTGTAAAAAAAAAAAAAGTTTTTTTTAAAAAAAGTAAAAAAAAGCAGCTTCTGAAACAGAACAACCCATTACTTCTCGTAATCAAGTTCAGATATGGTTTATTTGTCCACTGCAGTTTTTCGTGGTGTTATGAGAACCAAGCCGTTTAATTTTCTCTGATTTAGATTCTGATGGTGCTGACTGTCTGAAATATTACAGTGTGAGTCAAAGTGCAGGAACACATTAATGTGTTTTTTTAATAACGTGTAATAAAATATAGCTGCATGCCGTAGCCACACATTCAAAAATCACACAAAAAGATACATGCAAACATGTCCTGTACATAAACTGTGAATGTATACAGACACACACACACACACACAGTTTAATTACCTATATGTACAAAGATCTACACTTGTATACAATTGTTCCCAGGTGAATTTTGTAGGAAAACACACTGGCTTTTCTGTGTTCCATCTCTGTTGAGGCCTGAGCGGCACAGCCAATTATTTCATTACCATGTCTACAAAATTGTGTCACAGAGTCTCTGTGAACTTATAAAACAGATCTGTGACTCCAAACTCTGATGCTGACCGGAGTGGACAGCTTTCATTTCAAAACAAAACAGTGGTTTAATAAAATAATAATGTAGTTTCCTGTAGCAAAAAAAAAACAAGGTTGAAGGTTAAACTTTAATCACCTTTGAGTAAAAAATGGTGGCGTGTTGAGGATGCTCAATTTGATTTAGATTCCCGTTCCAGTTTATAGTTATTATTGTCAACTTACCAGCAGATATTTTATTTTTGCAAAGAGTTCAATTTAAACTAGTTTGGGCATTTCCCCATGTGGACTGTGCAGCCATTACTCTCCATCAATTTCAAAGGAAAACATCTAGCCTTCTGGCTAGTCCAGCTAAGCTAGCTAAACATTTACATAGCCAACATGTAGCTATGTTTACCAGCTAGTTGCTAACTTTATCTTTCTGTCTTTGTAAGTCCAGTAAGTCTCTAACTGTGTTTCAGTTTTACGCAACTACTGAGGAAAACATCTAGCCCTTTAGCTAGTACAGCTACACTTGCTAAGCTCAGCTAACTCCGCTACTAATTGCTTCATTATTCTCTAGCTAGTTGCTTACTTTTCTGTCTGTGGTTTGGCATTGGGCACATGGTGTCAGCCCTATGTTCCCTCAGCCCAATGGTCCCACAGCCCTATGGTCCCACATTTCTAAGAATTATTTCACTGAAAATTAGGCCCTATGTTCCCATAGCCCAATGGTTCCACAGCCCAATGGTCCCACAGCCCTATGTTCCCACATTTCTAAGAATGTTTTCACTGAAAATTAGGCCCTATGTTCCCACAGCCTTATGTTCCCACATTTCTAAGATTTTTCTTAAAATTAGGCCCTATGTTAGGCTTAGGGTTAGGGTTACATTCCATTTGTAGTCCATTTCTACTGGATAAGTTGGGTGTAATTGGCTACCAAATTGGGAGAAAGGGAGATAAAATCTGATACAAATTTATGAAAAAGTAAATGTGGGAACATGGGGCCTAATTTTGAATGAAAAAAATCTTAGAAATGTGGGAACATAGGGCTGTGGGAACATAGTGCCTAATTTTGGAAAACAAATCTTAGAAATGTGGGAACTGTGGGAACATAGGGCCTAATTTTGAATGAAAATAATTGTAGAAATGTGGGAACATAGGGCTGTGGGAACATAGGCACGCTCCTGGGCACATAGTAGCCTACAGTAGGTTTATACGATTTTTTTTTTATTTTTTTTTACTGAAAACAACTGATTGCTGCTTGAAACAAAGGTGGAATGGTGATAGTGAAAAGAGTTGTGGGCCATAAAACCAAAATAATGAGCTGAAAGATGCTTAAAGGCTCCACACAGCTGAGAGGAACTGAGTAGTGTGGAAATTCTCCGTGCGCTCGTCATTATGAGCCTCTCTTTGCACATTACACGTTGTCACTTGATCCATTGGTATTATAACACTACTGATTAGTGACTGACTCTGACTCTCATTGCTTTATAAGGACAAAATCTTTTGCAGCAGTGCAGCAACGTGACAAAATGAATCTCTGGTTAAATGTCACTGCTTTACTAGTCTAGTGTATATCAACAACGTTTTATTCACGGCATTGTTCCGGTGCTGCCGGAGGTTCCGTCTGATGTCCCTCACCTGCCGCTTTTTTTGGGTTGGCTTTCTAAACCCCTCTCAATCCAGGAAACATCCTCCAAGCTAGAACCGACAATCAAATTATGTTTATCTTTTTTTTTTTGTTGTACAATTTACATCACAGACTCAACATCCATTTTAATTCCAGAGCTTGACTCCCTACATGCACATGTTCCACCAAAGTTCCTTCCCGAGGCTATTTTGTAGGGTGTCCGGAGCTTAGATCCACCCAAGTCGATTGTGATTGGTTTTCAAGAAACACCAATAAACCAGAGCACGTTTTTCTCCCATCCCCGAAATGCTGTGTGGACTAGCCCGACCGTCCTCCGCAGCGCTGCAGAGGAAGGTCTGGCAATTGCGAGACTACTGCTTTACCATCTCTTTCACCTAAATACCCCGCAGGCCGCTTTCGAGATGTCTCATACAGGTCTAATAAGTCTGACGGCCATCACGCTTTCAACACAAATCTTTCTGAATACCAAAATCTGCAAACGATACCGAAACACATGAAGGTCTGGAAGAGTTTGGAGTTTTACCATTTAACGCCCCCCCCCGTCCCCTGTTCCCTCATCGCTGTCATTTCCCTCTCCCCTCCTCACACACAGTCGCACACATACAGTTTTCTTAACAGTTCAAAGCACAAAGAGAGGTCAGCGAGGGAGCATGTCAGTCAGACAAGTTGTCACCCAAATGATGACAAATTGGCCGCCTCACCGCTCGCCTCCCAATCAAGTCCAGACCTGGCCTTTCATGCACGCACAGTTGTTGTAAATGGAGATCGATGGCACCGAGGTGAAGCTCACAGTCCCACACAGTCAGCGCTCCGTCACTGCCGTGTAGAGCATGCTTCGAGTCGAGTAAGTGAATTGATCTGGGTTTCAGCGGAGGAGTTTTAGTGTCTTATGATGGTCTAAATGCTATTCTGAGCGATTTTTCACCCAGAACACCCACTGAACACTTCTGCGTTTGACAGGAAAATTGTCATATTTGACCAAATTGAACAAAATTGTTGTTGGCATCAGGCTTCCTTTTACTTTGCACGGTATACAGTAAAAAAAATAAGTATGAACGAGGGAGAGCCTTCACCTGTTTCTGATCTTTCTGAGCGCGGCTACTGACTCCAATGGGCTTGTTTCCAGGGAGACAAACATCATGTTACCCAACACTATGAATCTTGCAATAACATGGTCTTTATCGTTGGCGATGGATGGAATTTTCTCATTTCACATCTTGAAGGAGAGAATATGCAGGAATGCTTTTCCTCCTGGTGAACGTAGAGCGGATCATGGGGCAAAAATATTTGCCTCTGTCGGTGATCGTTTCTCTTACTTTCTCTGGACCTTTATTGTGACTTTATCTTCTTTTCTATCTTTGGCCACTTTATTCATACGCGCTATTTTTTTTGGTTTGCAACTTCACGTGGAGTAGGGGCTGCTTATGTTTCATATTGAGAACATATTAATGAGCATTTCATCAGTGTGTCAGTTCATATTTTGGTGAAGATAAAAATGAATGTGTGTGTGTGTGTGTCATCATGGTGAAATTTGGTGACACCTACTGTAGCGGGATATTAGCCTCTTTCCGACCAAGTAGTTACAGGAACGTAGTTATAGGAACAGTCCACTTCTAAACAGTTCTACTAACTACTCTCCCCCAAAACCGTTTTTTTCCATTTGCATTCGCACTTGCCAAGTGGCCATAGGAACTGACCTTTTGTTATTATAATCACAGCCCACAGCCCGCACCACTATGCGGGAAAGGGAAAAGACCCTGCCCTGAAGTAGGAGCAGAAAGAGTTACAGGAACTGTGGCCAGAGGAACTTAAAAATCCCCAAATTGGTCCAGTCGGAACACGAGAAAAAAAGGGTTCTAGGAACGTTATGTTCTAGGAACTGCAAAAATCCCTCCGGTCGGAAAGCAGCTTATGTTTTTTTCTCACTGTAGAGCTAAACCAGATAAACTATTTATTGTGTATTCAGCATCAGTGTAAGCATCAGAGGGAAGAAAAAAAAACTATATAAATTGAAAAATGAGAGAGAGAAACGAGAAAAGTTCAACTTTGGCCGAGGTTTCCACTTTACGTACTTGGAATTTATGTACCAATCACAACAGAGAAGATGGAGATGTAGAGAAGAGAAGAGAAGAAAAGAAAAGAAAAGCATGGAAAATGTCAGTGCAACGCAACTTATTTTCATAAGTTGAGTTTTAGCTTCTCTTTGTTATTGTTGCTTCTGTCAAGCCCACAGGGATCCATACCTTTTATGTTCCGTCACTGTATAAATCCTGCCTTTTACTTTACATCTGCACTTTTGCTCCCGTGACCTCAGTGGGATGAACTTAGTACTGAGAGGCGCAGGAGTTTGAAGTCATGACACACTGACTTCACTGTATTCTGTGGCATCACAGAACACATTATTTAGAGAACAAATGCCAGACAAAAGGCTTCTACAAGGGTTTCTGCTGTGATGTGGACAAATCCCAGGACGGTGCCATTCATCGCCATCATTACAGTGCATTCGTTCCCATTTGGTCCAAAAGTCATTTGGGTTGGGGGGGGGGAGGTGTGAGTGTTAGTGGGGGGCAGAGGTGAAATCCCAAACTTCAAGGCCAAACCTCAAGGTTTGCATTAAAAAAAAATAAAAAATAAAAGGAAAAAACCCACGGACCTCAGATGGCAAATGTGAAGAAAATAACCCGACTCGTTTTCTGTTCTTTTACCACAAGTTTCCTCCAGGCGGGGGTCCGCCAAGTCGCAAATTAACGTTGATTTAGAAACAACAGAAGCCTTTTGTCTCAGAGGGGCTGGGATTTTTTTTTCTTTCAAACTTCGAGCCACTTGGCACCGCGTCTTTGTTATTTTTCCACGCATAAAACTTTCATGATGAAATAAAGCAGAGGGCTCGCCGGGCCTTTTGGCTGCTATCACTCATGAACCTGATTGATGAGATGAAGCCAAGCTCGCTGTCTCGCTTTCTCTGTTCCATATCAGGTGTCACAGTCTGCGTCTAGCTGGGTTTTTTTGTCTTTCCTTGCATCCGTGTCTCTTTCGATTAGTTTTCTTCTTAACTTTCTCTTTTCTATTTCTTGTCTCTTTCCCTCTCAGCTTATCTCTTCTCTTTCTCTAGTATAACTTTCTTTGTCCCTGACTTTTCCCCCTCTTTTTTTATTTTTTAAAGATTATTTTGGGCATTTTTAGGCCTTTATTTGGATAGGGCAGCTTAGGCTGGAAAGGGGAGAGAGATGGGGGGAATGACATGCAGCAAAGGACCGCAGGTTGGAGTCGAACCCGCGGCCCCTGCGTCGAGGAGTAAACCTCTATATATGGGCGCCCGCTCTACCAGGTGCTCCCCCCCTCGTCTTTTTCTCAATTCATTCATTTAAACTCAATTACCAAAAACCTTTTTATTGGCTTGCAAGCCTGAAAATCAATCTTGCTGACGAATCAGAAACACTCCTGTTATCTGTATCATACCATATACCACACACACACACACACACACACGCACGCACGCACACACACACAGGCTCAGGTCCCCTTTAGAAGTCGGGGTTTTCAGATTCATTCTAGACGTCTGATGAAGAAGAAGTATGTCTGGGTCATTTCCACGCGGATGTTGGTTTTGCCCGCAGAGCGCCGCTTTAAACGTCGATATCTGATATTCATTTTCTGTCATCCCTGATGTTTTTCTAAGCCCCCTTCTACCTGTCCTCATAAATAAGGATAAGCTGTGGATTTTAACGGGGCAGCAGCAGACACTGATGGCCGAGTCCACATTTATCTCACATATCTTTAGTTCTGTGACTCACTTTTATGGTGAGGGAACTAAACCTGTTTCCCTTGGATGCATAAGTCAGCTTTTTTTTTTATTTTTACCAGAGAAAGCTATGGTTGAACTAAAGCGTGACATTTTTAAGAGCCTCTCAACTAAGTCTAGGAGCTGATTTAGACACCACCCCCCAACTGTGTGGAAATCAGACCCACCTATCAAGCAAACTCAGCCCTAGATCCGACCTGGCGCGTCTGCACTACATAAGACGATGCTTGGGATTCCACCAGCCGCGCCGCATAGAAGCGTTCCACAAGCGGCTCTCAGCTCTGCTACGCAAAAAAGATTTGCGGCATTTTGTTCAACGGGCCGGGCAGGGAGTGGAAGGGCTAGAGCATCCCGTCAATATTGAAAATAAACACACTGTGAAGACTCCCGATCTTAACAGTGTCATCCGTGTCGTTCATAACTAGACTAAGTGGAAGAAACCATTTAACTATGTAGACTACTCACTTTTATGCTTTAGCATCTTTCAGCTTTGTTTTGGTTTAAAAACCTGCAAGTTGACTGCTTTGGTACAACTAGTTTCTAGCTGGTGAACATATTGAAGCACTTGTAGCAGCTGAGGAGCCAGACAGTTTTTTTTTGTCAGGTTAAATGAGTTACATGAAAAGATTTGATGTTGTATTTTTTAGAGAGAAGTTGCGGCTTTTCCCATTCACTTCAACGCAGTCATTAAGCAGGCATCTAACGGCCCCTTGAATGTTTGGCATCCGGTGGCTGCATTTTAAACTCAACCAAACACCACACGACCCATACACATAAAAAATTAAAATATTTGGTCAACGGTAAGTGGTTCTCATTGACTACATTGTCATGTTTTGGAACAGTTGACTGGGTAGATCTGTTGAAAATAGGCTCTCTGGTGTCTTTCTGAGGTATTTTTTTTTAATGGAACATGGGAAAATGTGTCGTATGTGTCTCCACTTTTGATAGTTGTATTTATCGTCATATTTTACCTATACACAAAACGGCGCTAGTCATACATTTCAGTCTTTATGATCTCTCTGACACAGCTGACTTTCCTCTGGGAATGGAGCATATGACGGTGCAGACATTAAGGTTAATCGTGAAATGACACGTGAAGTCCCACTCCCGCAGAACTATGAAGTAGCGGTATCAAATATCTTACTGAGAGGTGTTTGGCAGAAAGCAGCAGCCTGACTTCACTAGTGACTAAACACACGCCTGACGCACACAAAAAAAAAAACAGTCAGACTGACTGACAGGACACATGAAAGAAAAGAAAAGTGGACTGCGAGCTGAGAGTTCCTCTGTATTATTTGATAAAGGAGAGAAACAGAAAGGGAAACAGACAGAGGGAGAGCTCACTGTGGTTTTGATAAACGCAGCAGTCAGACTTTTACAATCGCATCACACTACATGTGGAGTCTTTGATGTCACAAGGTTCAGGACCGGGTCATACGATCATTAACAGCAACCCGAGAGAGCCTGTAGCGGGCGCCGTGTGCGGTGGAAAAGTGCGATTACAGAAAACAATTCAGTCGGAAAACCGGAAATTGGGGCTCAATTTAAGTCCGAGTTGGCTTACTGACAAGATTATAAGAGTGTGTGCAGTGACTGTGCACACCATTTAGTCTGTTACAGTAGAGGTAAGGTTAATTAGTGTCAGTGAAAGTGGAGACTGCACAATTGTAATTTGGCAATCACAAGACGCTGCCGAGGCCGACATAACAGTACGACAGCAATAATACCTCGGAGGCTGAAAGTGTCTAGGCTTTGTCGGACATGATTGTGGTATTGTAGATACAAGGCTCAGCTGCACACCAGTACCACACAAGTATCACCGAGGGTATTTCGTGAATAAAAGTGTTTATTGAACCATGTGTACTGCTAAAGAGTTACTTTCAACCCAAATACTGAATCTAGAGCTTGCCTGTCGCGGCTGGACACAAGGCTAACTCTAAAGCAGGCACTCAGAAAATGTATTATTCCGACACCACATGAATGGAGCACAAGCACCTTATCTCGCAATGTTAACGAAAGTGAAAATTAATTTGTTTTATATCCGCCTAGTGATTCGGTTCCGCTCCTAAATGTAATGGGTTCTTCCTTGGCCCATGCTACACCCTTCCACCAAATATCATGAAAATCGTGCCTTTAGTTTTTCTGTAACCCTGCTGGCAGACGGACAAATAAACATAACCTCTTCGGCGAAGGTAATAATGAGACTGATAATAGTGAACCAAAGCATTAAAGTTGCGGAATGGACAACCAAAACAGTGTAGCCTGGATGCCAGCCAAACTTAGCCCCGCCCACAACATTTGAGGTCGGGAAGTTTGGTCTGGACTTGATGATCCGTTGTGGAGCAACTATGCTCGAGCCAGAGCTGTTCGGATCAATCAAATTGTCAGGGCGGGCTTTATACGATGATGGACAGATGATCAACAGTATCGTAATCAACCACGTCACCAAAAGAGCGCTTGGGTTGAATTATAACAAAGATGGCTGCCATCGCATCTGTTATGGAAGATATTGTATGTATCCACATTGCCTCACCCGTCCGCACGACACGGAAACCGCCTTTGCTCTGTCGAAGTTGACTTGCAGCTTCTGTGACGTCTGTCTCCGTTGCTCTGATTGGTTGTAGGTCTATCCAGTTGAGGGCAGAGGCAATAGGCTCGTTCGAGATGAGCCAGATCTGCGCAGAATCGATCACCGGCGATCGTTGCCCAATGCGTGCCGGTTAGATTTGTGTCCGACTTGATCCCGACTTGCTCTGGCGTCATGCACACGTGGGCAACTATAATCTCACGAGATCAAGGCGGCCGCAGTTTTCAGAGCCAGGCGCCGCAGTTGCTCTCCACCAACTGCAAGACCCAGGGCGGATCCAGGGCATGCTGGGAAACGCCGGCTTCTCAGCTGATCTAACAGCAGATTGGTTAAAATCAACTCAACATGATGACGTTTTATATAAATAATAAAAGATTTTAACTGCTATTTGTCTGATTTAAAAGTTTATTCTGTACGGAACACATGTTGTGTGGCTGGTAGTTACGTTTAGAAGTCAGAGAGACTAAATCTGTTCAGATTACAGATCATCTACATTCTGTTGTTATTTAAAATCAGCAACAGATCACATGTAGAGCATTTTGACAGCTATTCTGTCATAATAAAAACAACTGGAGACTGTGTAGAAGCTGATATATATGGGTCTGATAACATTTTCTTAAAGCAGAATCGGACCACAGTGTTTTTTGTCACTTCCTGTTCAGCCTGAAGGCTGCTGGAATCGGCTGGAAACTGTCCGACTTGACAGCGGATTTTTGTCACCGCCCCCGGCTGCCCCCGCCTGCTCTCGTCCATTTTACAGGCAAGGTGCGGTTCATCTCGAACGAGCCTATTATCTTTCCTGGTTCGGTTGAAACACGCCCCATAATCACAGCCCAATGGAGCGGCATCAGACCCATATTCTGGCTAGAATCTACATGCTTTCACTGGCTCAAATTATGGAAAACAATAAAATAAGTTACCATAGTTATGGGGACGACACACAAATTGATATAACCTTATCGCCAGGAGACTGTAGTCCAATACAACAATTGACTAAGTGCATTGAATAAATTAACGACTGGATGTGCCAGAATTTTCTTAAATTAAATGAAGAAAAAAATTAGGTGGTTGTTTTTGGAGCAAAAGAGGAAAGATTATAAGTCAGTGTTCAGCTTCAAACGACAATGTTAAAAACAACAGACAAAGCCAGAAATCTTGGTGTAGTCATGGACTCAGACCTCAATTTTAACAGCCACATTAAGACAATTACAAAGCCAGCCTATTACCACCTTAAAAATCATTTTTACCTGCTCTTTAATGTTTTAATTTGATTTTTTAATCATTTTCTAACTGCTCTTTGATGTTTTATGTAAAGCACTTTGAATTGCCCTGTTGCTGAAATGTGCTATATAAATAAAGCTGCCTTGCCTTGCCTGGTCTTGCCTATGAAGACGTCAGCCAAAAACGGTGAGCTTAAAGACGCCAAAAAGCTCAGTAGAGCTGAGGGGGACTGCAGAGTGGGGGGATAATTATCTGTGGCTTCATCACTACAAGCGACCCCTTTACACTGTTAATATATGGAGTAGTGCAGCTTTGAAGTTTCATGTAATCAGTTTGGCCAATTGTCAGTGTTGGCTTCAGCAGTGAATGAAAAGCCATTGCTATGGTTAACAAAGCATTGATTAAAAACAGTTTAAAACGCCTGTGGGTTAAGGTGAAGACAGAAAGGCTGGGTAACATAATATCACTTCAGACTTTTTGCTCTTGGAAAGCAAGAAACCCCCAAAACCTAAAAAAAACCACCCATACTCAAAAGGCTGGTCGACTTGTCATTAAACAACCTTAATATAGCATGTTTGTATTGAGAGCTTAGGTTCCAGGAGAACGGACGTTTCCAGTTGGAGGGCTCCCAGCAGGATCAGACTATTTGAAGCATTAAGTTAGTTTTTCACAGGAGAGAGGCGGCGGCCAACAGTGCAGGGCTGAGCTGGGACTCAGTGGAACAAAGGCTAAACCAACGTGCAACTGTTTTGACATTAAAGAAGACATTTGCGATATTCAGGCTTTCGCTAGGGAGACCGGTGTCCGTGTCCCCGAGGGAAACCAAAAGTCGACATTATATTTGTCACGCACAGCAGAGAGTGGACCGACAAATGCACGACTCGGGTACGTAAAATACAATGGTTTTATTAGCAAGCTAATGAAGCACAAGCAACAGTGTCCAGTAAACGGCAGGCAAAAGGGAAATCCGGGAAAACAGGAACATGGTCAAAAATCCAAGGGAAAACAGGAACTCAGGAAAACAGGACAGAGGGAAAAATGCTCGAAGGCTGAACTCATGGAAGCAAAGAGTGAAGAAAAGACTGAACTTAAATACACAAGACAGGGGAGACAATAAGACATAGGGGAGGGGACAGGTAATCACACAGGCCGGAAAGCAGAAGACATAACATGGGAGAGCAGAAAAACTACAAAAGAAAGGAATTGTGACAGAACGCACACCCCATCACACTTTGATTAAAACGGTCATATTTCGTAAGGTATCATACCAACCGTTGTATGAGAATACGTTGCAATATTACACGTTATCAGAAGTCATCGCATGTTTAACTTCAAATCAAATTTTGGAAAATGCTTACTCACTTTCTTTTGCCAAGAGTTAGATGAGAAAATCAATATCACACACACACACACACACACACACACACACACACAGTAAAGCTGTGTCAAAAGCTAAGTTAAACTGGCCGCTGGCTGTAGCAACATATCGTCGCTGTCGGGTGAAAACCTAATATGTCCCAAACTGTTGTTTTTCCAGGAAATGAAAAAAGGCTCATTTGAAAACATTTTATTGAGCTATTTACCTCAGACGAAATCGCCTCGTCACTATTTAAATATCTGTAAAAAAATACATTTTAAAACATTTTAAAAAAAGACATAAAGGGTATAGATACCTTGATAGATAGATAACTTGATTTATGTAACAAAATTAAAATGACAAGATATGGACAGCGACAGACAGACATGGAATTGAACTCCCAGCAAATAATTGGTTTTCCCAACATGACAAACTATTCCTCTCAGGCATAAACATGTTGCGTTGTGTATTGTTTGCTGCAAATGTATTCAAGGACGTGCTGGGCGGTGACTATTAACACTGATTCTGACTTTTTCTTTTGCCATTTATTGCATCTGCAGATGCCATTTCAAGATATTAAACTGCGGAACAATACATTTTCACTGTGAAACACGCAGCTTTCCTTTCCTTTCCCTGCTATCTGCCGCCTCCTTTTCTCTCTCACTCATCGGCTCTCAGAGACAGGAAGCAATTCACTAACCCCTTCTCATCACCACTCCAGTTGTTCCTGTCTCCAGCATTTTGGCAAACCATTTTGATAAATACCATGACAATTCATAAACAGGGAGCCCAGCCATGCCATATTAGCCTCAATATGATGGAGTGTGTGAATATGGCGCACAAATCTAGGGCCCCCTGACTGAGTATGGTGCAGTATCCTCTTAAATCCCTTCAAAAAGCAAGCATTCCCTCATGGATTCATGAAAAGAGCCCATTTATAGACATGAAGAAAAAAAAAGGTCCGTTTCAACAGACTTTAAGTGTGGCGGCCAAGGAAAACAATGTGCCTGGCCAGAAAAACTGAAGTCTGTAATGCGCCGACTTAATTCCATTCTCTCGCATGAAAAGAGAATAAAAAGTTCAGGGCTGGCTGGAAAACTCGCTGTGTTTGAATTGTGAGCGACTGACAGAGGCACTGACATACAAAGTATCACTCTGCACGAAAATCAACTTGAGGCTAAATCACACCACAGGCTGCCTCAGCGGGGCCGCAGTACGTCACAGTGATATGACAAGTGATTTATGGACAGCAGCAGGATTGAGAGAAAACGTGAGAGGGAAGTGAGAGAGAGAGAGAGAGAGAGAGAGAGAGAGAGACACACACACATAAGCAGACTGGGAAAGGAAGAGAAAGTATACAAAGACAGTAATAAAGTGAGGGGGAAGATGGAGAGCGCTTGGTGCCAGTCGTCGGCCCATTTGGTCCATTAATGTGGAGATTAACTCGCTGACTGAGGGATGATGGGAAAATGGCCTCCTTCCTGTAGGGTAGCTCTTGAAGTGATCTATAGTTGCGCGGACGGAGCGCGGCGCTAGATGGCCGATTCCTCCTGCCTCGGCTCATCACAGGCATAAACAACAGGGGGGCCTTCCTGTAGAGAGAGGGGCACTTTCCCAACACCAGAGCCAACCCAAACTGCGGTGTGTCAACTGTATTGTTTTGGTCTGATAACATTAAAATCTGTTCAGTTTCCACTTTGACTGTCGCTGCTGCTGCAACTTAAGAAGATAATGATTCCACACTAATACACAGTTCAAAACTGTACACTGCAACAAAAAGTGAATACAATGGAAACCTCAAAAAATTTAGTTTCAGTTAAAGGTCCCATGACATGGTGCTCTTTGGATGCTTTTATATAGACCTTAGTGGTCCCCTAATACTGTATCTGAAGTCTCTTTTATATAGACCTTAGTGGTCCCCTAATACTGTATCTGAAGTCTCTTTTATATAGACCTTAGTGGTCCCCTAATACTGTATCTGAAGTCTCTTTTATATAGACCTTAGTGGTCCCCTAATACTGTATCTGAAGTCTCTTTTATATAGACCTTAGTGGTCCCCTAATACTGTATCTGAAGTCTCTTTTATATAGGCCTTAGTGGTCCCCTAATACTGTATCTGAAGTCTCTTTTATATAGACCTTAGTGGTCCCCTAATACTGTATCTGAAGTCTCTTTTATATAGACCTTAGTGGTCCCCTAATACTGTATCTGAAGTCTCTTTTATATAGACCTTAGTGGTCCCCTAATACTGTATCTGAAGTCTCTTTCCCAAAATTCAGCCTTGGTGTAGAATTACAGCCACTAGAGCCAGTCCCACAATGAGCTTTCCTTAGTATGTGCCATTTCTGTGTCTGTAGGTATTGAGGAGGAGAGAGGGGGAGCCACTTTGCTCGTTTGAAAGCCATGATGTCTCTGTCTCTATCATGGGTGGGCCAAATTCTCTGGGTGGGCAAAGCAGAGAAAGGGGAGGTAACCTTTCCCCTTATGACCTCATAAGGAGAAGATTCCAGATTGGCCCATCTGAGCTTTCATTTTCTCAAAGGCATAACAGGATACCCAGGGCTCGGTTTACACCTATCACGATTTCTAGCCACTGGGGGACCATAGGCAGGCTGGGGGAATGCATATTAATGTTAAAAAACCTCATAAAGTGAAATTTTCAAGCCATGGGACCTTTAACTGTTTGATCAATGCTCTATATGTGAGATGTTTGTGTCACGCACATCTCGTATCACGTTGCCTTCACCTCTCACTATCTCCTCTATCGGGGCTTAGAAATACAAACGAGCCAGAGCATTTTTCACCTATCCCAAAATAGATGAGCGATATTGCCAGATATTACATCTTACATTCTGGAGATAGGTCTGGCAATGTGAGACTAGTGGAGACCAAACCAAACCTGGAAAGGAAAGTGAATACTGGACTTGCATTTGGCCAGAAACGTGACTCCAAATGAATATTAATGTTACTCGGTATGTGCTGGATGTGTAAATAGGCAGCTGTTTTCTATGCACATTTCTATACATCAGTAGACAGTATCAGGTGTTAATATGTCAATGTTGTTGCAGTTTTTTGTGCTGCCCTTAAAAAAAAAAATTAATCAATGCTGGTTTAAAAAACTGATAATTATCTATAAGCAGCCTCTTTTTATTCCATCTGTTAAGTGACTATATATATATATATATATATATATATATATATATATATATATATGTAACCATATATATATATATATATATATATATATATATATATATATATATATATATATATATACAGCGCTTTTTGGGTCTAAACTCAAAACTTATCTGTTTAGAAAGGCTTTTAGTACATAGTAGTGGTGTGACAATTTCCCTCTCCTATTTCTATGTAACCTTTTCTGATTTTATTGTTACTATGTCTCATTCTTTTTATTGTATGATATGTTATATGATGAAGCACTTTGGATACCTGTTGGTTACTGTAAAGTGCTATATAAATAAATGTTGATTGATTGATTGATTGATATATGTTATGAATGGCGTTAAGGAGAGGGGAGCACCCGAAAAAATTTTAATGTCCGAAGAAGGTGCTGAAAATGTCCTGAAAATTTCCAACTGTCTAAACTATTGCTAACAATGCACAACAAATCCCTTCACAGGAGGACAATCCGAAAATGCTTTGCTTAGCGAAAAAAATAGTTGTGTTTGGATTTCCATGAGCCCACCAATGAATAGAAGACACAGGGATGACGTTGGGCAGGCACTTTCAGAAAGCTTTTCAGACGTTTTACAACCTCTTTTTTCTATACAATAGAAAAACCTTTTCTGGGACCATAGCGAGCCTAGGGAGGTACAGTAGGTCATTCAAACAATTGATATTATTTTTGGGTGAACTATTCCTTTAATCCCTTAACATTTCTTGTTTATGATGTTTGGGTATCATAAGGTCAAAAAGATTGAAAAGTCATCCATGTTGTTTTTGAATTTTTTTTTGTCCCTGTTCACAGATAGAAAACTCAGGTGGCTTGGGAGTGAATTCAACCTGCACTTTAACAAATCATATAAATTAAAGCTCCCAATTGTATTTTGAGGTTGTACCAGAATAGGTTTACATGGTTTAATTTTCAAAAAACACCATATTTTTGTTGTACTGCACATTTCTGCACCTCCTCTTTTCTTTAACCCCGTTAGCCCCTTCGTTACGGCCAATGACGTAGTCGGCCCTGCAGATTTTGACTAGCTCACCCGGAGACCAAAGGCAGGACACATTCACACACCCGTATCTCACTCAAAACAGCATTACAGGTTTTTTTTCCAATTGCTAACACACTAAAATGACATGCATAGCACAATTATTTAAACTGACACACAGAGAGCAAAACCTCTTCTCGAGTCTCCAAAAGTCTAAACACATTTTCTGCTTTACACACATTTTGCAATTCAAAGTGGCACTTTTTAAATGCACTGAACACGGTTCTCTGCATAAGACACAACAATCTGACATAAAGTCACATGTTTGCCATTTCAAAACACTGCCATTCAAAATGACACTACATGAGCTGATTGGCCAATACCTACATGTGCCACATGGCCAAACACCTCAATGGTTAATTGTTACCACTTCAATTAGGAAGTAAGTACTATGATGCCTCTTTTTTTCTATACATATTTTATATTCCCAATAGTGTGTAGTTGGTTAGACGAAAATCTGGTAATATGAATGAAGTGTGTGCCATGTGGGGCAAAAGTGCAGGATATATGAGGTATTTCGCAGTTAGGGTGTGTGGTTTTGTGTATTGTGTTGAGTATTTTTATAAAACCAGCCTAGTTTGCAAAATTGTGTTTTAGCAATTGGAAAAAAACTGTAATGTTTTTTTTTTTCAAGTTTGTATGTGTGTGGAAGCATCAGAGACACAAAATAACTCCTCAAATCCCAGAAAAAGTGAGTTTTTTATGAGTGAGTCATAATATGGGAACTTTAACAACCTGTCGAATCATAAGTTGTTTTTTTTAGCTTATTTTACCTTAGCTGAACAGCGTCGGAGTCATTGGAATGGCTATATGACTTTTTTTCGAGTTGAATGGTGGTCGTCTCGCTCCCTTGCAACTACCCTTGCAACTTTCGGCCGGCAGGCCGCCGGCCTCAGCGCCAGGAAGTATGGCGTGATATCAGGTCTCGCGATGAAACGATTTATTTCACGGTACTGCACACATACGCCCATTCAGGAACCGGCTAACAAGGTAGCGATGGAGTTTTTCACACTATCGCAAAAAAGAAGCAGAAAGCTAGGAAGGCATTGTCGGAGGAACAGAGGAAGAGGAAACGGCAGACTGACCGAGCGAGGAGTCAGACACAAGTAAACATAGGAGCTGCCAGATATCTATTCAAGTTGTACCAGAATAGGTTTACATGGTTTAAATAAAAACAAATAAAAAAACGCCATATTTTTGTTGCACTGCACATTGCTGCAGCTCCTCTTTTCACCCTGTCTTCCGGTCTCTGTTTTAGCTACAGAGTGAGACATCTCTCTGCTGTAACATCTGTGTTGGCAGTCGCACATGCGCAGTAGCTAGGTTAGGATCATGTATCAGCTAGCTAGCTGTTTAAACAACTTTGGTCAGTTACAAGGCAGGCTAGCGCTAGCATGCTACAGTTAGCCTCTTCGTTTCGGTTAGTGACGAAGAAAGCCGTGCAGATTTTGACCAGCTCACCCGGAGACTGAAGGCAGGACACATTCAGAAACCGGATCTCACTCAAAACAGCATGGATGGGTTTTTTTCTTTCCACGTTTGTATGTGTGTGGATGCACCAGAGATACACAAAATAACACCCAAAATCCCAGAAAAAGGGATTTTTTTTTTTCATAACATGGGCACTTTAAGTTTGCCTGGTCCACCATTCTGACAAAACAACAGCAGGGTCTGGAGGCAGTTAACGAGGAGCGAGCTGACAGGTCTGCTGCTGGAGTGTGAAAAGCGACTGCAGCGCCTGGTGCCGCGAACCGTCCCTACTGGAAAAAGAACGACGTGCAATCATGGCTGGCTTTGAAAAATGCAGCTGTTCCAGAAGCCTGAGATGTGAATAATAGGTGCAATTTGAGATCGTTGTCAATTTTTCAAATAACTGACAAACACGTCGTGGATGATTGTTCTCAGACGAGAAGAGGGCCCCTGAGGAGGAATTGCCAAAACAACTCGCTTAGAGAAAATTGCTGGAGGAGTCCGGAGAGTGATCACCGTTTCCTAATGAAAGCTCTTCTCATGGGAGACATTCGGGCTCATCCGTCACGCAGTCAGACGGACGTTTGGTCTAGAGAGCTTGAAAGGTTCGGGCCTCGGCTTTAAAGGCTCCCCATCACGTGTTTTTCTTATGATTAGTGAGAGTAAGTGCTAACAGGTAGCCCCGCAAACTCCTCAGTGGGAATGTGCTGTTGGACGGCACAGCGAACTCGTTTTTCAAAAGTGCGCGTTGGTCTGTCTGCACGTTTTCAAGCCTTTTTTGCACCGGTCTGTCTTTGGTTTTTCAGTTCAGCACCAAGCTTGAGATCAGGTTTCTCACTTTCCTTTTTTTTGGGCGAAAAAGGGGATTTCCCCAACTCCTTATTCCCTAACCATAATGAAACTAAATTTCCTCTTTAAAGTCAATCCATCTTGTGGCCAACAGTGCAGCACATCATCCACCGGATCGGACGGGAAAACACAATGAGAACTTTGCTTTGTTAAAAGAAAGAAAAGAAAAGAAACCCCCCCCCCCGCAAAAAAGTCTTTTCCTAATTGGGCCTGCTTGAGGAAAAGCGTGTCAGGGCTGAAATCCATCACGCTGATTGCTGGCCATGTCTGGGGGGGGGGGGGGTGGGGGGGGGGGGGGGGGGGGGGTAGGGGGGGGGGGTGCTGTGTGGGGTTTTTGTTGGGGTTCTTGTGGTTTTGGATTGTGCACATGCTAGTTGGATCTCCGGAGGGAAGCTCTCGCGCAGACCCGAGAGCAGCTCATTACCTCGGTCAGTCGTCAGCTCCACTGTCTGCAGCCGGATGATAAATGAGCAGGTCGTCCAGTGTGGCTCTGACAGCCCTGTGGCACAGGGTCAGGCTGACATGACATCTCCCTGGGGGGGGGGGCGCAGACAGAAGGGAGGCCGAGCAAGAAGCAACCCACACTTCAGAGAATCTCTAAAGAGCTTTCTGGGAATTTAAACACTCTCCAGTGGCTATATTGGAGGTCTTCTCTGGCAGCAGAAGTTGTGTGAACACTTGATTTTGACTCCTTCCCATCCATCTCAAACACTGATCACTAATAGTCTATTTTGGGGGAAGAGGAAATTGATTCACTTAAGAATTGCCCAAGACTAATGTTAGCAGACTAGAGAACCAAACTCCAGCACTAATAGACTCAGTCCATGTTTCAAAGGCCCTGCACCTGCACAGTTGCAACAGATTCTCACTCCCATCTCGTATAAAATACGGACGCTAGGTCAGGTGCCTTTGTCGTTGTTACTGACGCTAAAAGTCTCCTTTAGCGTCATAAAACGCGCGTTATCTAAACGCGCTTGGTCGGGACTATTGGCGTCCCTTTTGACGCGGTTATGTTAAGGAAAAGGTCGTGGGTGGGCTTACGTTTACGTGACACACAGGAACGGGACGGTTGGGTTTAGGAAAAGGTTGTGGGTGGGCTTACGCTTCCGTGACACGCGGAAAGAACAGGACAGTTAAAGAAGAACGGGACAGTTAAAGAAAAACGGGACAGTTAAAGAAGAAGGGGACAGTTAAAGAAGAAGGGGACAGTTAAAGAAGAACGGGACAGTTAAAGAAGAACGTGACAGTTAAAGAAGAACGGGACAGTTAAAGAAGAAAGCGACTTTAGGAAACGTGACAAGCAGGACACCAACCCCGGTCTCCAGGGTGAAAGTCGTGTGTTTGACCCATCCGCCACCCCGACCAACCTCCCTACGGGGAATTTCGGCCTTACATACTACTCGCCAAACCCAGTGTAGCTGCTGCTCTCCCCGGTACGTTATACAAACCCGCTGAAGGGGCGCCTTTTTCGTCGCTTAGGACGCTTACAGCCCCTGTCCAAACGTCCCGGTCCGGGTTGACAGTTGTGAATGTACGGTGGGTTCGTTACTATACGACATTTAACCAGTGATTCGGGTCACTTTCGCTTTCTCATTGCACACAATTAATCGAGAACCGATTCTGAATCGAAATGTGAGTTTCCCAAAACATTCCCACCCCTAGTCTATGTCTGGTTAATCTGTGTGTGTGTGTGTGTGTGTGTGTGTTTAAATAATGACCAATATCTTTATCCTTCATTGCAAAACATAGCTCCAATAATTTGAGCTAGCCAAACCAGCTGCAACAATTAGTATAAACAAACCTATACCAAATTGTTAAGAAGAGGACTTTTTTTTTTTTTTTTGTGAAATCTGGTATACTTATTATTATTACTTATCATTGTACATGTTGTTGTTGCCAGGCCTGCTATTTGTTAGCAGGCCAAGCTAACAAAGCCAAGACAATTAGTTAGATCAACACAGCTGGCTGTTGCTAAGCTACAAGTCACAATTTTATCTCCAGGTGGCCAAGTCTTTTTTTTTTCTTCTTGCATATTTAGGTTATTTGCACGCAGCTCGTTCTGCAAAGGATCTTTCGGTTTCATTTGAACTCTTGTGGATGTGAAGATACCTGGAAGATTCTGTAAAATGGGAAATACTACTTCTAATATTCCAATGTCTGCCTTTAGGAGCTCTCTATCTCTATGTCACACGCGTGACGCCCATGACTTCCCTGTCATGAATAAACGTGGTCTAACTCTCCTCAGATGTCGGTTGCTTTTTCACCATAAAGTCTGGCAAATTGCACTGATTTGCAGTCATAAATTTGTCAATGCACAAGTTTCCCCTCTGACTCCAGCAGACATTCCCATTTTCAGCTGGCACTGCTGCGGCTACTTGCAACACTAATGCATGAGACAACCGGACGTCTCCCAGAGAGAGCGAGAGGGGGTGTGTGTGTGTGTGTGTGTGTGTGTGTGTGTGTGTGTGTGTGTGTGTACCTGTCACTCTTGCTTGAGTGATGTTGATGTGAGCTCAAGTGGCATGACCGTGGCTCTCTATGAGGGAGGTATGGCACAGAATCCAGACTGGAGAGGGGCATGGTGTGTGTGTGTGTGTGTGTGTGTGTGTGTGTGTGTGTGTGTGTGTGTTGGCACACATAAGATGAGAGGATGTCATGCCCCTCAGACTCTCTCTCTCTCTCTCTCTCTCTCACACACACACACACACACACATCCATATCCAATAGCAGCGAGCATGAATGGTCATTCAGCTCCAGCCAGCAGTATGAAAACAAGTCAAAGGGAGGAAGAGGAGGAGGAAAAGGGGGAGGATGAAGGATGGGGTCTTGGGCCAAAAGAAACACGGTGGGCTCATCTGTCCTCCTCCCTGTCCTGATGAGCACCCCAGGCAAATATTCTGTGAATGAGAGCATATTTTGGGGGGCTACACTTCCAATTTTACCCTGTGAAAGAGAGGGAGGAGGTGGAGGTGGAGGAGGAGAGGTGACTCATCCATGATGTCATACAAGATGAAAAATTTTAAATGAGTCTCAATGTGTAATAGAAGACGTGAATTTTGGCCCGCTTCTTGGTCTGGTACTTCTATTAACTGTACAGCAGCACTGGTGCTTAACCTTTTTCAGCTTGAACTCAAAAATAAAGTAGTGCCCTTTAAAAACTGCCCGATCAACACTTCTCGCTTGTTTGTGTGGTCCAGAAAGCTCTTTAACAAAATGGACAAAACGTCTGTGGGGAGGCATGCATGGATGATAGTTACCGGAATAGTTCATTGCTTTAAGAAATGTTCTTATTCGCGTTAATGCTAAAATGTAAATAAGAAGATTGATACCACTCTCTTATCTTTACGCAAAATACGAATCTACAGCCAGCAGCTGGTTAACTTAAAATCAGGAAACAGAGGGTAACAGCTAGCCTAACTGTCTGAAAAAATCCACTTAGTGCTGCTAAAGCTCACTAATTCCCACGTTACACCTTGTTTAGTCTTTCTAATCTCAACTTCACGGCAACAAAACAGGAAGTCAAGTTAGCTCCTAGCTAAGAAATAGCGTGGCATGTAACTCGCCATAGACCACATTTCATTTTTACACTTGTTTTTGTATGGATTAAACTAACGAGATATAAAGTGAGCTACAGAGGTGCTGTTGGGTGGATTATTTTCAGACAGAGCCATGGCTAGCTGTGTCCAGTCTTTATGCTAAGCTAACCAGCTGCTAGCTTCATATTTATTTTCTCTTCCACCTCTCAGCAAAAACGCTAACGTGTAGGTGCTGGTAAGCAGGTTTTGTTTTTATGACAGAGCCAGGCTAGCTGCTTCCCCTCCTGCTTCCTGACATTATGCTAAACTAAGCTCGCAAGCTGCTGGAATTAGCTTCCTATTTAAATCGACAGACATGGGAGTGGTATTGATGTTCTCATCTAACTCTGAAATAAAAATAAAATTAAAAAAAAAACACGTAAATTTCCCAAATTTGTTGAACTTCGCATGTAACTGTCCAAACAAATATATAATTTCCAGTGCAGCTACAAAGAAGAAAAAAGGTTTAAAAAAAAAAAAAAGAGCTTTTACGCCACATACGTCATTATGTAATTTATAGAACAAGTTAAAAACTCATGGAACATAAAGCCTCAAATTACTTTTTTTTATATTTGAGCTTTCACACCTAATAATGATTATTTTTCTACATTCACTCTCTCTCTCTCTCCACTATACTTTGTGTAGCAGCTATATTGGTAACCAGTCTGACGTGTGTGGGACACAGAGCCTGGACACGGTTCTTTTGATCTCTGGCTGCAAACCCACAGTAATGAGGTGACTTTATGATCATTGAGAATTTATGCTCATTGGATACAACAGTTTTCAATTCAGCAAATTATGAACCGTGTCCGTCTGACGTTTTCTCTACTTCTCCCATTGCAGGAAAGCCGTTAAGTGAGAGTTCTTATGAAGGCTGCTGCGGGTGTGACAAGTACTCATAAGGGTTTAAATTACCTTTGAAGTGGCGGCTAATCACTGCGGTGAAGCAGTTTTGCCTCAGTGGCTACAGCTGCTAAACCAGAGGAGTCGATATGGACCTGGAGCCTTGACATATTTCCACAGGGCAGGGTGGCACAACAGAGATTCATAGTCTTCAAAACATGAACGTTAAAAGTCAGGTTCTGTCACTAAAATCAAAGCGCAAGGGTTCAGCGATCAATAGTAAGAGGTATGCGATGACAGTCTTGTGCAAAAAGTTGGAATCCAAAACAACATGACCTCAATGGCTCCAGACGGAGATGGAGATAGTGAATCTGTGAGAGAGGTGAGGATTAAACTTGTTTCTCCATCTGAACTTTAAAGCCGACCCTTAACCCTTTAAATCCCATCCCCAGTCACGTTGTGCACCTGGTTAACAATATACGCCAAAAGAAATAAAAAATAAAAATAAAAAATCTATTTCTTCATATATCAAAAATCCTATCCGATCAAGGTTTCTTCCTGTTAAAACAAAACAGGATGCGGGCGTACATAAGCTCATCCCAACCAATTTTAACCAATAATGCCATGACATCTACCTGTCAATCAATCGGCAACTTTAAGCGGTAAAGAGCTAAGCTAGCAAGCACTTTTCAATGATCGAATCAAATTCATTCCATGTCCCGTCTGCCGATCCTGTTTCACTCGGAAATATGTCACAAAATGGAAGCGAGAGCCTTTCGAAATGTCATCTCGACTTCTTATGCCAGGTACCGAGTGTAGCTTTCTCTATATTTAGATCATTTTTCCGTGATGGATTTTTGGAAGACCCGAGGAGGCGACGCTTACGTCCAGGAACTGACCACTTATAGCAAATGGTTTTACGGTTAGATTTGGTGGAAAAACGTTGCTTCTGGAGGGAGCTCTCAAAGAATCCAAGCAGAAACGAAGATGCAGCTGAGAGAGCTAATCCCCCCCCCCCCCCACACACACACACACACACACACACACTTATGAGCACATCTGTGGAGTTTGTTTCAACTAAACCTACAAGGCTATAGTTAGGAAAATAGTGTGGTCGTGGTTAAAAGAAACCAAAATGTAGCTGCTGCTAGCTGATTGGATGTGAACTGTGGCCTCCAACATCAAAGTCGTGCCCTTTGTCCCCCCACCCCACCCCAAGCATCTTCCCTGACCTCCTTCTTAAGAGGTTTTGTGGCACCATAACAATGTCAAGCTATACTCTCAGGGCCACAGATCCCAAGGGGGCCGGTGGGTAATCAAGCCTTTGGTTACTGTCGCCTTTTTGGTTTCGGAGAGAGAAGAGTCATTATTCGCATGACCACAAGACGCTGCTCGTCAGGAAAACGTAAGCATTGGTCGTTTCGAGGGTTTGATCAAAGGATTAATGCTTGTGTTTTTTTTACTCAGCCTGTTGTCATGAACCATTCGTTCAAACTGTAATTCGTAAGCGTTCCACTTTTTTTGTTGTTGCTGTATTTACTACTTTGGCGGCTGCTGTATAAGAACGCGGCTGGGGAGGAGGTCGGGGTGGACGGTTCCCCCCCTCGCGCTTACAGGGGAAAACTAAAGCCTTTCACCCAGGTCATCCGTGTTCCTTAGGGGTGTTTGAATCCAAACCACGATATTTTTCCTAATCTTAACTAGTCATTTCGGTGCCTAATCTTAACTTTCGTCGCGGCAAAAGCGCTCATATTTTGTGGATTCAATTTAACCGTGATGTCCGCCAAAACGACCGGCAGCTCGCGGTGCTTTGTACCCGGCTCAAAGTCACCTGTTTTCGGGTAATTGAAACCACCAATTGCCCCTTGACACAACGGAGGTCTGCAGCCCGGGTCACGAAGCTCTGTAGCGGCTTAAACAACTAGCAACTGCCGCTCGGCGTGACCACCCGGCGGTCTCCCAATTTTCGTAGGATATCGTACGTCTTGGCATGCATACATTTCCGTACAATATCATACGGACACGTTCCTGAGAATGCGTTGTTTTACTGGTGTGGACGATCTAAAACGCCATCAAAAGAAGAACTCGTCACAGCAACATTAGTTTTTCCAACCCCATTACAACCAATTAGACAAGTCCACGCTGAGTGATAACAGAGTTTGATGGCTCCCTGGGTGGAGACAGATTCTATCTGGCTCTTTCGTTGAGACACACAAACTTTAAACACACCAGTGTTTTACTGAAGGGGACCCCTGTCCCAGCAGAGTCCTTCATATCCGATGTAAGACACAGTGGTGTCAAAGAGCCCCTTGTGATCCCCCTTCAGGACCAGTAGGAGGTATTTTAATAGCTGTCTGACCCGTGGTGGCTCTAGTCTGCTGCCATCTCTCTCACAGGGAAACTATTGTACTGGCTCAGAAACAGAAAGCAGAGGAGAGCCTAAAAAGATGCCCGGCAGTGTTTTTTCTGCTGCTGGCTGCCTGTCACTCATCTTGGCGAGTTATCAGCTATCTTAAGGCTGAGATAAGCATCTTCAGTGAAGTTCCCCCACACACACACACACACACACACACACACACACTGCAACATTTACTATGGTTTTAGGTTTTTTTTTAACCACACAAAAGCTGATATGACTCTGGGAATTTATATAGAATGTCTATTATACTCTGTACTTAACCCTCTTTACTCTTACTATGTAATCTGGAAAACCTGTATTTATCTAACTATACACTGTGTGTATATAATTAATCTCTATCTCTATATCTTTGGTATTTAATGCTTCTTTTGCACTTCTGGTTGGATGTCAACTGCATTTCATTGGATCTGTATCTATACTCTGCTAAATGACAAGAAAGTTGAATCTAATCTAATCTAATCTAAATGAAATCCTTCATGTTTGATTGGGCCGCCAAAAAGTAGGCGGGTTTAAGTTGTTCAGACCAAATGCAAAGCGAATTTTTGGATTACATACAAAGGCAATGCAAAGCATTACTGATATTGAGCTCTACGACTCAATATCAGTACTGAGACAGAACAAAAAAGCAGAGGGCTTGGAGAAAAGTGAGCAAAGCCATAGGACTACATGGTAAATTCTGAGAAATATGTCCTGGTTACTATATTGAACCAAGTTAGCACTAACGTTCCTTTCCCGAGTTAGTTTATTAGAACTCCAAAAAGAACTCCAGTAAGGCAAGGCAAAAATCTGCTTACCATTTGACCTTTATTTTATTTATTTATCCCTTGAGAATAAAATCTCTTTTTTTAGGGAGACCTGGCCAAGATAGCATTACAAGGTTAAAAAAATTATCAAATAGTGTCAAAAACAGACAAGGGACGATTAAAAATGGAACAACAAGACAAAGCAATAATCAACGTCTCCTCTGTCTTGGCTCACTCGGAAACCACACGCTTTGCTATTTTATTTATTGAAATGTATTGAAATTATTGAAAATGTTCACCAGAGATGAACACCACATGATTTAAAGAAGCTAATTAGCTTTGCCACCTGAAGCAAACGTTTTATTCGCCGTTTCCCTCGCATGGAATGGAAGTGGACGGGAGGCATGCGTGACCCTGCCCTTATATGACCAGCGAGGCTAGCAAGTTGCCCAAAGTTGATTGGAAGAACTTGCCACTGAGTCATCAAACATTTGAAACCAGGAAGGGGAAAGTATCGAAAAAATATTCAGATGCTGATTTTATTTTGTTTTTTAATTGTTTTTTTTTAACATGTATTTGACTTAGAGGGATGAAGGACACAGGATTACAACTGGAACATGTACTTCTCATTTTAGGGATTTCTGGACAGAGATGTTGCTGGTTTTATATTTTTAAAGTATGTTTTAATGCTATGAACAACACAAATAAAACTCCATTCATTTTTTTGTTTTTTGTAAAAAATAAATAAATAATAAAAAACATCTTTGGAATCTTGTTCTTGTTTTTAGTATTTAAGTCTACTTGGCACTTTCGTTTAAATAATACTTTAGGCTATTATCTATTTGGGAAATCTATTGTAATCTGTTTGTCTGTGTGTAACTGATGTTGTGTATTGTCCCTAACGGGCCTTTTTTTGAGAATGAGACCCCGTGTCTCAATGAGATTACCTGTAGAAATAAACGTTATATAAAAAATTTAATAAAATATAACGTTATGTTTCTGTTCAACTTTGCAGCTCTTGTAGGATCTCTCGTGTCTGACCCTAAATAGCCACCCTACCTGGGTGGATAAATGTTGCATATTTATATATTTTTTTTATATATTCACTTGGGAAGCTGCTCTGTTCTTAACTTTGCTGCTAATCAAAACTCGTAAGCAGTCCACCTAAAATGCTGCATGTCTATGGTTGGCTGTGCGCTCCGAGGCGTCACCATCTGTCATCCAGCAGCAGAGCTTCATGCATGCGTCCTCCCTTGGTTTCCTCCCATTGTAGAAACAGCTGTAGACCGTGAACCGTGGAGTGTGGGTCTGACACGGATAACCTGGATACCGGCTGGGTGGGCATCAAGCAGCGAGAGACAGAAAAGCAGCGCTTCTTTCGTTCTTTTTCTTTTTCTTTTTTAAGTTTCTCCACTTTTCTTTCGAATGGACTCATTTCCTACAACATCAACCATGGCGAGCCGGCTTCTTCACACCCTCCATGTGATACTGATTCTGGAGTCGAGCTGGGGTAAAATGCTATCTGAGGGTCTCGGTGAAGCGGTGCGTCAAGGTGCCGGTGGCTCACCGGCTGTGGAAGAGCGCGTCTTTGCGCACGAAAGCGCAAAGCGGGACATGATCTCCATCAACATGTTTAAAGTGTACGAGAAGTACAGCAAAGAGCCGCAGAGCCAGAGGGACGGAAACACCGTGAGAGGGTTTAAAGCTGTCCCGAGTGAGTCTTTTCATTCCGTGTTACTTTACTGGAGAGAATCGGTCAGAATAAAATAATAGTCACTGCTAAAACTTGGCTTGTTGGTTGGGAAGTCCGCTTTCCATAATGTGTCAAAATAGATACATTTACATTTACATTGTTACTCTCTGCTTACTTGAAAATCGAACATTTTTTTTTTTAATTTAGCTTAATTGAATCATGCTTTTGTGTCACTTAAGTAATTGTCCTGATACCCAGCTGGTCATTACAATGTATCACAGATTCTAGAAAACAGAAAACTGTTCCTGAAGCAGTTTAAAAAAAATTTGTAAAAGGTAAATCCCCATGAGCCTATTTTTATTTACAAAATATTTTTTTTTATATAACTTATGACAGTTTAATGCTACTTATCCTTAAATGAAACTCACGATTTATGTCATTTAAAAAGGGTGCTGAATTTTTGTTTCCCCATTTCCCCATTCACTTATTTTGTTGTCTATTTCATTATTTCATTTCAGATTGACCCTTTTTACTGTCTGGCAATCTGCCGGAAAAAAAAGCAGAAAGTTTAAATTAAACTTGTTGTGCACAAAATAAAACTTTACACAGCAGCTGATCTTTATTATTTCATCCGTGCAACATCCTAAACGCAGGTGTTTTGTCCATCACGCGTTCAGCTCTCGCACCCCTTTTGGACTAAACATCTTCACCTCTATGCTCCACCGGTGCTAGGATTTAGTGATTTGGTGATCTGGGGGACTTTAAGTCTCGAGCACTGTTAGTTCTCCAGTAGCTGCAACAGCCTAGGTGTTAGACAAGAGCCTATTATCACACCCAGACACCGGCTGCATGGCGAAAAAGCCTGAGAGGAGCTCTCTCTGCTATAAGCATTTCCATATGCCTGCGACGGGACAGACCTACTGGACCGATCCGGTGTTTGTCTTTCAGGCTGTGGTTGAAGCGTGGGAGACGAGGTCTGAACTTCAAGAGTATAGCCATCTATAGGATCAGGCTTTTTGGTCATGCGTGAGGCAGGCACTTAAACATGCCACGCTTAATATTTTCCATGCTGCTGCTCGTGTCAGTCAGATGTGTTGAGCAACATTTTGCAGAAGGCGTATTGGATGTTGTTATTCATGTCAGTCAAACGTGCCCGAATGAGATGATAAAGGAGGGCAAAAGGTTCAAGGCAGCAACTTGATCGTCTTTATTGTTCATTTCAGAGAGAGAGAGAGATATCCTCCTTCAGGGCTTTAGCGTATTATGGTTGAACCAGCGAGTACAGCGCTGATATCAATTCATTTTTTTCAAGCCAATAGAAAAATTAGAAAAAGCACGGAAGACAGGATGAAAACAAGGTTGTTCTCTGTTTTCTCAGACATTTTTTAACTTGAACTTACTTTTCCTTCCTCTTAATTTCTTTCTAAATTCTCCAGGAGTCTTGCACAGCAAAGACGTGTTCCAGTTCAACCTGTCCTCCATGCAAGAATCAGAGTTCATCCTCCACGCCTCATTTCATTTCCTCTACAAGCGGCCGCGCCACCACCAGCAACCTTGGCGTTTCCGAAGGCCCCGCCATCCGTCCAGCGAACCCCAGCATCCCTCGCCTCAGCTGCTCTTCTACGGAGCGTCCTCAAAGTCAGCTTTTGCGACGCCGCTGGGAAACCTAACTCTGGCTCCTTACAAGAAAGGCTCTTGGCAATCGAGGGATGTGACGGCAGTGGTGAAGAACGTCAGGGATGCCAAAGAGCTGGTGGTCACGGTGGAGTTTGATATGGGGTTCGGGGCAACTCGGGGGCAGCAGAGAAGCCCTCATGGCCAAGAACGCCTCTCTCCAGCCAACCTGCCGTTTATCTTGCTATATGCTGATGATCGAGCTATAGACGAGCCGAACAGCGTGGCCATGTCGCTCCAGCGGTACGGGCCGTTCCCTGTAGCCGAGGACGCGTCCCGCTCAGCTTCGGCCTCAGCCTCGAGGATCCGGAGGGAGCTTCATCTCCGGATCCAAACCAACGACATTCCAGAGGTCCAGTACAACACCCTGAAGAATCACGAACTGTGGCAGAACACGTATTTCCCAGCCAAAGCCAAAGCCGCGGCAGTGAAACCAGGACGGAAGCAGGGCCAGGAGAGCAGCGAGGGCCTGGGCAAGCCCCAGGTGCTGAGTTTCGATGAGAGAACGATGAAAAAGGCCAGGAGGAGACAGTGGAGCGAGCCCAGGGTTTGCTCCAGACGCTACCTCAGGGTGGACTTCGCCGACATCGGCTGGAGCGAGTGGGTTTTGGCGCCAAAGTCATTTGATGCCTACTACTGCGCCGGGGCCTGTGGATTCCCCATCCCTAAAGTGAGCCTCGGAAACCTTTTAACTTTTGTTACTGGATTCCTTTTCCCTTTTGAATACCGATAATAGATACACACAGAGGCATCAGGTGGCCTGTTTATGGATTTTTGCCTTTATTTTTACAGTTGGAACTGTAACTTCTATTAGCCATAATTCCCTTTTATTTCCTCTGTCTTCCCTAGGTGGTGCATCCTTCCAATCACGCCACCATCCAGAGCATCGTCAGAGCGGTGGGTATCGTCCCTGGTGTCCCCGAGCCGTGCTGCGTTCCAGACAAGATGAGTCCCCTCAGCGTTCTTTTCCTGGATACAAGCAGGAATATGGTGCTAAAGGTTTACCCCGGCATGTCTGTGGATACCTGTGCCTGTCGGTAGGGCCGGAGCCGCCATTGAAGAGCAACGTAGAGGGCATTTCCACATGGAAGAGGACGACAGTGATCAGGACAGACTGAGGATAAACTGATACCAGTTACAGGGCTCTCCTTCTTCTGAGTCTCAGTTTGAGAACTCTTTTTGTGAATTTTGGATCTGGCATGATCCGATGTTGACTCAACAATTGCCATAGACGTGTTTCTCTCCACCCAGGCCACCTCCATTTCTTTTCCTCCCTTAATCCAAAAGCAGTTTAAAAGAAGTGCACTTAATACGAAAACCTGTGTATGTACAGTAACGCATTGACCGGCTGGATGTTGAAGTTAAGTACAAAACTCTTGCAGGTAGATCTTCGATCCCTGTTGATCCCTCATAAACTTTTTCAGTCTTTCCAGCACCCTTTCACTTTTATAAAGTGATCTTGCTTGTTTTAATATTAGACACGATAAGACTTGGTTTTCTCTGGACTCAGACCTGGTCTGGGAAATGCCTGGGTTTCACCAGTTTAGTGAAACCGTCTGACATCAGTTTCCTCTGCTGCTTGCCCCTGTCTATGGGATTCAACTGAATTTTGGACACTGATGAACTGCACATTGACTAACCGACTCAGAATGGACTGAGGGACACAGAGGCTGCGTGGCATCCTGCCGAAATCAATCAACCCTCGTCATGTAAATACTGTAGCTACTAATGCAAACTAAATGGTACTTATTCTTAAGTGATGTGTCAGTATTGAACACCTCCCATATAGCAGGAAACATTATTCATGCATGAGAGGTAATATCTTATTTGAACTATATTTCAATAGCTTTTGTTTATATTTTGTATATAATGAGCAGGGTTTATTTTTTTTTTTTTACACCTACTGAGATTGTGTTGCCTCTGCTATGTGTTACAGCAGAGAGGAAAAACAGTGCGTTGCTGCCACCTGCTGTGTATTTTGGGGAAGTTGAAGAGACTAAAAACATGTAAAGGAGAAAGTTATAGAACTTCCTGTGGCTATTTAGTATGTTCTCTTTAATACATAAATACTGTTTCTCAAATGGTTATTACATGCACAGTTTGTAATAATAGTCGATTTCTATAGTAAGTAAAAAGGGATACGTGTATCTGACCTTATATCTGTATGGCTAAAAGTGTATTGGAATAGTAATGTGATGTGTGCTTTAACAAATCACAGACACATAATGTATGTGTGGTAAGGAAATAAAGTGAATTGTACATACGGTTAAAGACACTTGCTGACTTTTTTAGGTTTTATACAAAAGTATTTAAAACTTGTGGATGTACATTTGACATACGTCAACATAACTTATTGTAGGTCAATAACATACATTAGATGGATAACATTGCTTAGTTAGGCTTATATCTTGGTTTATCGATGTGTCATGCTAAACTTGATAATTACAGGTATTAAGTAAAAGTGGCTAGTTTTGAAATTTTATTATATTAAGTGTATTTGTTTTTGTTCAGTTCTTCACATGAAAGCAGTAATGTCATGTCATTTTTTTGGTTTTCTTCATTTTTAAATTTTAGTAATCTTTTTTTTTTTACAGTTTTTCTAACAGCGTTGATATGGTGATAATGGTGAGTCCACCTTAAATCTACTCTAATCAATATTGTTATGTCCACAAACTGACAGATCAGTGGTTCCCAAACCTTTTCACATCAAGGAAATTGACACTAAATAGACCATTTGAAAAGATTTAGTTTGTTTTGTTATAGTGAAAATAAATAATGTTTCCTTTTTAACTTGGGGACCACCTAACCTGACTCCGCCAGATGGATTGCTTCGCATTTGCTCGGCATATCCATCTGGGAACTTTTGGGAAGGGGTGAAAATACTGGTTAGCTGATTGGATAAACCATCTGTCTATCACCTATGTTGGTGATAGACGGGCAAAATCAACCAATCAGATCAACGAAGCGTATGAAAATACAACCACAAACCCACCCCTGCTGCTGCAGGCAAAGCATAGCTTATTAGCTCAGCAAGCAAGCAACATGTTGGTAAAGGATATTTGCTGTTTGTGTAATGAGAATTTACGAATAAAAGGCACCATTTCAGGTTCCCGGTCCATATTCCAAAAGAAGGATCCAAGAGAAAAAAACATTAGCGAGCAGCTAACAGAATTAGGACTAGATAGACTTGTCTATCACCACCTAAACCCACCTCAAAACCAATGCTGATTGGCCCGGTCGTTTGGCTAACGGCTCCAAATTTTCTCTATCTCAAGATGCCAGACTGATCTACGAGTGGAAAACTGGAGCTCGCGAGATCAGGACGGTCTCACGAGGCTAGGGACCGCCTGGAAGTCCCTTGGGGGTCCCCAGGCCCCACTTTGAAAACCACTGGATTAAATGACTGTGAAAAATGAAATGAGTTACTCGTGGTAACAAACCATCTTCATCATCCCAGTTCGCCACATACTGACGCTTTGTCAGGACCCCTTGCCATCACTTGCCGACGCGCTGGGCAGCCCTGCATGTCAAACTGTGACAGTCGTTGTTTTAAAGATAATTTTTGGGGCATTTTTAAGCCTTTACTTATACTGGACAGCTGAAAACATCAAAGGGGAGAATAACATGCAGCAAAGGGCCACAGGTGGGAGTTGAACTGGCAGCCACTGTGTCGAGGAGTAAACATATATGTATATATATATATATATATATATATATATATATATATATATATATATATATATATATATATATATATATATATATATATATATATGGGAACCTGTTATACCAGGTGAGCTACCCAGGCGCCCTAGGGTCACTGTTTTAAACTCGGACATCATGTGGTTAAAGGTGTGAATTCAAACAAAAACTACTTGGCTAGGTTTAGGTGATAAAATAAAATAGGGTTTCTAACGTAACTAAAAGGGACGCACGGGACACATACAGCTGGGGTGAAAAGTCCTGGGGTTTGTTTGACCGATCCACCACCACAACTTTCTCCCAATGTGGGCTTTGTCGCTCTTACTTCTGGAGCACAGAGAGTCTTAATTTTGCCGCCGATGATTTTATAGTTGAAAGCCTGGTGTGTTTTTAATACAGATGCTCGAGGTATCAAACGCCAAAGGCTGGGACAAAGCGTCGGCATTTGACGCCCTGGGAACGAGAAGGGAGCTGGATAAACCCACCGAGTTATCATTGCTCTATGAATCGCTTTAGCTTCATAGCTTCTTTCAGCTCTTTGTTTTGGTTCTACGCCCCACGACTTTGTTTCGGTTCACTTTCACCACTCTCATCAGCATCGTTTCTGGCCACAGCAGGCAGCTGTTTTCAGCTGAGAAAACTTATATTACACTACTTTCCCAGTACCAAAATAAATAAATATTTTGATCTGGTGGGTTGATGAAAACCAAAAACAGAGTTAATAGGAGTCAGATTGTCAGAAACACAGTTGCTCTGTGTCTGCAGAATGTGTGAATAAACAACTATTTGCTATCAGTTTGGCGAATCACCTTCACAAGATGTTGATATTGTGTGAACAGTTTGTTCCTCTGCGCCCCCAAGAAGCATAAAAATAAAATAACTAATTGGAGAGTTTAAATGTTACAAGATGGTCCAGATGTTTTGCACCCTGATAAGAAAGAAATTCTGGAGGAAACGCTTGGATACTTCTAAATTTCTTGACTTGGAAACAGAAAAACCTGTTAAACGTTGGGACCAAACATTGGCCATTGCAAGCCTGTGTACAATGTTATTTTCAGCCATCAAAGACAGCAGCTAATAGGCCAAAGGCTTTTATACAATTTAACAGGTTCTTACTGCATATTTTTCAACCCACTAATTGGGCCTCAAGTAAAATGACCACAGTTTCGCAACAGATCTTTCTCAGTCCAGTTTTCCCTGCTGTTTGTTTTCCTAATGCATGCCCTCATTATTTGCTGTATCCATGACAGTAGATTTTGTCGTTGCCTTTAATCACTGAATTACTCTATAAAAAGAGGAACTCTTAAAAGCTTGAAAGGGCCACAAAGAAAGCATTTTTATGAAACCCAGCATGAACCAAGTACTGAGTGACTGCATGGGTGAAAGACAGAAATTCCAAGAATGGCCGGACTCAGGCCAACGTCCCCAGACACGTTGGCTTGTGGTCCGGGCTCAGACCCCCCATGAGAACAAGGGGAGATCCCATCATCCATCTAGGATGCAGTAGTGAAGGCCACCGCCATCATGGCTTTGTTCTATTTGCCAGTGGTATGAAATCTTCTCTGATCTCATGCCTATCAGATTTTTATAGATCCTCACTATAAACCTATATCAGTTTATGAAAAATTTCCCATGTATTGTTCCTAACGTCTGGTTGTTCTTTGCTTAGAAGAATCCTAAAGTGCACAGGAAGTGCATGGAATGAACAGAAAAATAATGGGGGTAGTTACTGTTTGCCACCATGGATGAGCAGAACACTAAAAGATATATGCCAACATAATCCTTTAACTTTATGCTTAAAAGGTGTAAAAATTATAGCCTACCTGCTAATCATAGCATCATCATTGTAAGCATGTTAGCATGCAGATGTTAGCATTTAAGTTGCTTATAGACATCAAGTGGTTGCAGCTTCCCTGAATTACACACCCTGTCCACAGCAGAGAACAGACAGATCAATGGAGAGAAACAATCTTAGCAACATCAGCTTCAAAGTCTCTTTATGCATCAATGAACACTTCATGACATTAGTCAGCCAATCTTGCTAATCGAGTCATATTGCTCAACGCATGCTCTATTTTAAGGTACAAGTGGCTCTATTTTGACTGCGTGATTAGATAGCAGCAGCCGTGTCGTGTGGAGGCTGGTAAGATTGGTTGGACCCATAGACACTATATAGAAATGGACCAACAGATCCCGTTGCTCTGGACGGAGACCAGTGAAGGATATTAGAAGCACTTTTCCAGTGAGCGCTGAGCGTTACTGCGCAGCCTCCAACTGAGCTTGAATCGTAGATGTGACGTGAGCAACCTGTCTGAAAGTTGTAAGTCTTCTGGTAGCTGTGCGAAAAGAAATCTCAATCATTCCAAATCTGGCAGAGATGGAGAGCATAGGTATATGTAAGGAGATAACATTTGCACAGGCTAATTATTGCTAACTAAAGTAAAAGTAAAGTAATTAAACCTAAACAGCTCATGTAAGTCGAAACTGCCTCCAAGCTTCTCCTGTACTATACGGTAATTCCTTTACTACGTGACACACTCAAATACGTTTACAAAAACGTCTGCTATGGAGCCATAACGTGAGGTACAAGGTAATGGAGCCTTTTATACATTGTCGTGTTTCTTTAGAAATAAACAATGGACAAATTGAGTCTTTAAACGCTTCAGATGTAAAGTTATTCGCTGTCAAAGTGACATCAAAATGAATGGGAGTCAATGGAAAGCTAACGGGATGTGATCGTTTTGTAGCATCAAAATGGCGCCATAGGAGGTTCGAGTTCTGAAGCGAAGCTTACCCCCTTGGTTGGACCCTGCTGCACAGACACTTGGAGGGGCTATTGCTCTAACCCCCTCCACCACCACCACCACCACCACCACCACCTCATATTGATGAAAATGATATGGTGTCTTTCTCCTCAATTCCTGATTCTGTCGGTGTCCTTTCTTCATGCCCTGACTCTGCACTGCTTGGGGCATAGTCATTCGGCTCACCATCTAGCAAATTCAATTAAGAGAATGTCCTAAAACTCTTTTTTTTCTCATTGTGTAAAGTGTGTAAAATCAATCTTTCTCCTCATCACACTATAAAAGGTATGTGCAAGCTTAGTAGATACTTTTGAAGATGGAGCTGTCTCCAAATGAAACATTATAATATAATTCTGAATAAGTTCTATAATGTACATTTAAATTAAGAATACTATTGTGCACAGCATCTATCTTTCTCCTTATCACACTTTTGCTGACATGGCTCTCTTATAGTAACTCTACCTGTGCGCAATGACGCTCTCATACTAAATATATGAGAGCTGTCATTATGCAGCTGTCTGATTTGTTGCGTGATACACCGTATGCTCTTCCTCACTCTCTGGTCTGGAGCCTTGTGGTAGGGCCTCACCTTAAATAGAATGATTAGAATCAGAATTACGTAACATACAGTATACTGTATTTTACGCTGCTAAAAATGCAGACAACTGAACACTAGTGCAGCCAGTTCGTCACCTTACTTCCAGGTTTGCTCCCGTCATAACTACTATGGCCACTAGAGGGCAGCGCCAGGTCGTAATTGCGATAATAATAATATTATTATTATAATATATTATATATAAATATATAATCATCTCTATTTCTTTGTTAAAAGTCACATGACACAAGTGTCAACATTGTATGTTCTGTATATTTAAAGGGGTTTAACACTTAACTACTTTAAAGTGCTCATATTATGCTTTTTGGCTTTTCCCCTTTCCTTTATTGTGTTCTACATCTTTTTTTGTGCACGTTATATGTTTACAATGTGAAAAAGCCCAAAGTCCACCCCAAAGGGACTTACCTTCTCCAACAGAAAACACTGTTCACAAACTGCTCCAAACAGCTCTATTGTAGTCCAGCCTTTACTTCAGAGACAAACGTGCGTCACTTTGTAACACACGTTATAATGCTCGCCTAGCTGCTAGTGTGGCACGACCTCATACTCTGCAACTGACAAGCTAGCAGTAGTTACTGCGGATGTGCAACTCCCAACAACAACAAAGATAGAACAGAAGTGAGATGCCTCACTCTGTAGCTAAAACGGAAAAAAAAAAAATTCCGCTGAAGACAGACAGCAAATTTAAAGTGATAACAACTAATTACTTTTTAAAATTAGAAATTCTTAAACTCGCAAGTTGAAATCGATGCTGGAAATTCGCAAGTTTAAATCGATGTTGAAAATTCGCAAGTTGAAATCGATGTTGAAATTATGCAAGTTGAAATCGATGTTGAAAATATGCAAGTTGAAATTGATATTGGAAATTCTCAAGTTGAAATTGATGTTGAAAATTCGCAAGTTGAAATCGATGGTGAAATACGCAAGTTGAAATTGATGTTGGAAATTCGGAAGTTGAAATCAATGTTGTAAATTTGCAAGTTGAAATTGATGTTGGAAATTCGCAAGTTGAAATCGACATAGGAAACCACAAATTAAACCACATACATCCATCCATCACAAACGCTCTTGTGTGGCTTACCTTGGGCGGGGTTTGAACCCACATCTTCTGGGTGGCAGTCAGCGTCATTCCCCACTGGACCATCTCCAGGGCTTGGAAAGAAGTAACATCACCTTCATCAACCTGAAGAGAAACAAAGTTTATCTTTTCCTTCCATTGCCCCTTAAACCTCTCAGACAGATAATCCATTAAAAACTCTTTATCCCTTTCCAAGACATAAGTGATAACCAATCGAAACCTTTTAATATAGTGTAATACATTTATCTATTCATTAAATATCCTGAAACTTGATTCCCTCATGGCAACTGACTCTGTTAAGTTTAACCTTAATTGAAATATTGAAATAACATTTCAAACCCCTCAGAGCTCAGTTGGAAGGGAAAATGCCCCACAGTCTAAAGGTTGTGAGTTCAAATCCCATGCTTGCCATTTGTTTTTTTCTTCTTCATAAAGATTCTCTTATTGTTAAAAGCCTGTGCCTGAACTCATTAAAATGCCTCAGGTGTTCTTTTAGGACAAAGAGTACAAACATTTTATCAACTCACCAAACAGGAAGTGACTCATAACTCAGCTAAAACGCCACAGAGGAGGAGTTTGAACCTGCTGATGGAGGTCAAATTGATGTCTCATATATATACAGTACAGGCCAAAAGTTTGGACACACCTTCTCATTCAATGCGTTCTTTATTTTCATGACTATTTACATTGTAGATTCTCAGTGAAGGCATCAACACTATGAATGAACACATATGGAATTATGTACTTAACAAAAAAGTGTGAAATAACGGAAAACATGTCTTATATTTTAGATTCCTCAAAGTAGCCACCCTTTGCTTTTTTGATAGCGCTGCAAACCCTTGGTGTTCTCTCAATGAGCTTCATGAGGTAGTCACCTAAAATGGTTTTCACTTCACAGGTGTGCCTTGTCAGGGTTAATTTGTGGAATTGTTTTCCCTTATTAATTGATTTCTTTATTTGAAATGGGACAGTGAACATTAATCAACATTAAAACAATGTAAATGTGCCCGAGTTAGCTCAAAAGTGCTAATTGTCATCGGTAGTCCCCCAAAATGAATGGGGTTGGGACCATCAGTTGTGTTGTGCAGAAGTCAGCTTGATACACAGCCAACAGCCCTATTGGACAACTGTTAGAATTAGAGTTATGGATAGAACCAATCCGCTAAGTAAAGAGAAACGAGTGGCCATCATTACTTTAACAAATGAAGGTCAGTCAGTCCGGAAAATTGCGAAAACTTTGAATGTGTCCCCAAGTGCAGTCGCAAAAACCATCAAGCGCTACAACGAAACTGGCTCACATGAGGACCACCCCAGGAAAGGAAGACCAAGAGTCACCTCTGCTGCTGAGGATAAGTTCATCCGAGTCACCAGCCTCAGAAATCACAAGTTAACAGCAGCTCAGTTTAGAGACCAGATGAATGCCACACAGAGTTCTAGCAGCAGACACATCTCTCGAACAACTGTTAAGAGGAGACTGCGCAAATCAGGCTTTCATGGTCAAGTAGCTGCTAGGAAACCACTGCTAAGGAAAGGCAACACGCAGAAGAGATTTGTTTGGGCCAAGATACACAAGGAATGGACATTAGACCAGTGGAAATCTGTGCTTTGGTCTGATGAGTCCAAATTCGAGATCTTTGGTTCCAACCGCCGTGTCTTTGTGCGACGCAGAAAAGGTGAACGGATGGATTCTACATGCCTGGTTCCCACCGTGAAGCATGGAGGAGGAGGTGTGATGGTGTGGGGCTGCTTTGCTGGTGACACTGTTGGGGATTTATTTAAAATTGAAGGCATACTGAACCAGCATGGCTACCACAGCATCCTGCAGCGACATGCCATCCCATCCGGTTTGCGTTTAGTTGGACCATCATTTATTTTTCAACAAGACAATGACCCCAAACACACCTCCAGGCTGTGTAAGGGCTATTTGACCAAGAAGGAGAGTGATGGAGTGCTGCGCCAGATGACCTGGCCTCCACAGTCACCGGAAAATGCTCATCTTTAAAAACATTAGCTGTGAATTCTTGGCATTTTATAGTGGACTAAAACACCACTACAAAATGGCGAATACCCAATATTGCACTTCTTCCGTGACAGGGTTTCAAACACACCTCATATCTTAAAATGTTACCTGCCATAGTGTTTTTTTGTGCAATGTGTTTTCTTTTGGATTTTTAATCCATATGAAGTGTGTACCCGGGCTGGTGCCGACACTCCCACAGCTGAAGCTGCTCAGCATTAATGAGGCAAAAGCCTCTGAACACCCACACAAGAGATTTATCATGGCTGATCCGACCTCTGCTTGCATTGAAGGTGGGCCAGAGCTTTGATGGAAACGTATTAGGTTACAAATCTTTATCTACCGAAGAGAATGATAAAAGCTGTCTTTTGTCCTTGGGTGCAACAAAGCTTAACAAGAGACTCAGGAAGATGTCAATTAATCAGTATATACACACACACACACACACACACACACACACACACACACCCACACAGTGGCCAGAATAATTTTTAACCCCCCCGCCCCTTCTGAGTTAATAAATTGTTCTGTCCCTAATAAGTCTAGGAGCGGAGGACAGAACCATTAAATAACCTGGGAGGAAAAACAAGGACAGGGCAGCAACAGTTGAAGCGTAAATCAAATAATTTAATGTCAAAACTAAAAGACAGTTCTCTCTGCCTTACTGGCTTTCTCAGCACACACATACTAGCTATTTTTCCATCCAATTGTCAATCAAATTATCTGAAGTTGGCTAAAAGCATTCATGCGAATAAAGCCGGGGAAATGTGTGTTTCCATCCAACAGCCTTAAAGCAAGGAAAAAAAACCTGTGCGCAATGACGTCACATGCTGTTTTGGTATATTGAATTGATTCGAGACATTTTAAGGCGTTTCCATTCATTTTCCCATTCAACCTTCAAGTCAACATTTGACAAAGTTTTTTGCCCAAAACGGACGTGCCGGCCCACCTACAAATGATTACTATTGCACAAGTTGTAATAGTACTTATGTCCCAGCTGATAGCAACGTATCAAGCTATAATAGGACAACAACGACGCTATCAAAACTTTGCCATGAGGACGACGATTTTTGCTATCTAAAAAAGCCGTTATATTTCGCTCGTAAATTAAAGTCTTTTGTCTCCTCAATCGTCCACTTATATTTGTCTTTGTTGTCTTATTGTTTCAGCATTTTTATGCATTTTTCATTCGGTATTACTTATGCTACGTTTACACGTGGCTGGCTATTTTCATAAACGGACATTTCAACCTCTCTGTTTTAAAAAATAACAATGTGCACAGCTGTCGGTTTTCAGAAAAGTGTTAGTTTACACGTACCCGTGTGTATATATGCCGTCAAGCGCATGCCAAACCTGCAGGTGGCAGTGTAACGAGAAGCTCAAGCCCACGTTAGCCAATCAGAATCCCAAAAATAGCAACAACAGCAACGAATCACTTCCTCTCTCTTCTCTTCCTCACTTCCTCGGCTGCCTAAACCAGTTCACATGCAAGCGTGGAAACAAAGTTTTCCCAAATCTCCACTCTGGCCGGAGTTTTTAGAATCGTTTTCAGAGGCGAATTCTCCGTTTGTGTGTAAACGAAGGGCACAAACGAAGGGAAATGTCTCAGTTTTTCAAAATATCTATGTACGTGTAAAACAGGGTTGTAATTTGCATAAAACCATGTGGATGGAAACTGTCTCTATTCACTGGCTCGCAGCACAATCCAGGTCCCACTGGCACACACTGGCCACCTAATGCTTCTCCCTCGTTAGCGCTGGTCAGCTTCAGGTGTGGGAGCGTGGTCACCAGCACGGGAACACACCTGAATAGGATTACAAATCAAAACGGAAACACTACGGCACGTAACGTTAATAGATATTTGTCTACGTTCGCTGCAATATTGCCCAAATAGATTGTAGAAAAGGAACAGTCAATTCCATCGCCCAAAATGTTCTGTATTGCCTGTATTACTTCCTGCCAACATGACCGAACAGCTGGGCTGTGTATATGGAAATGATCTGTCAGCTTTTCTCCACATTTCCTCCAATATACGTAGGCCCCTTCCCATTACACCGGTCTGTAGCTACACCTTTTAACTTGGGGGTTACCAAGCGTCTAACCAAGTTCTGCCAACCGAATTCTCTCTAGATACAGTGGGGGAAATAAGTATTTGACCCCTTGCTGATTTTGCAGGTTTGCCCACTTACAAAGAATGCAAAAATCTACAATTTTAATCATATGTACATTCTAACAGTGAAAGACAGAATCCCAAAGAAAATTCCAGAAAATCACATCATATGAATTTATTAAAATTGATAACCATCTGATGAGGAAAAACAAGTATTTGACCCCCTGGACGAACAGCAAGTATTCTGGCTCCTACAAGCCAGTTAGTCTTTCTTTAAGACACAGCCCCAATCCGAACCAATTATCTACATCAAATACACCTGCCTCACCTCGTTACCTGTATAAAAGACACCTGTCAACACCCAAACAACCAGCATCCAACATCTCCACCATGGGCAAGACCAAAGAGCTTTCTACGGACATCAGGGACAAGATTGTTGATCTGCACAAGGCTGGGATGGGCTACAAGAGAATCGGAAAGCAACTTGGAGAGAAAAGATCAACTGTCGGTGCAGTTATCAGGAAATGGAAGAAGCACCACACCACCGCCAACCTCTCTCGGTCTGGGCATCCACACAAGATCTTGCCTCGTGGGGTGTCCCTGATCATGCGAACGGTGAGGAATCATCCCAAAACCACAAGGGGGGAACTGATGAATCAACTGAAGGCAGCTGGGACCACAGTTACAAAAGAAACGGTTGGTAACACACTACGCCGTCATGGATTGAAATCCTGCAGCGCACGCAAGGTCCCCCTGCTCAAGAAGAAACATGTACAGACCCGCATGAAGTTCGCCATTCACCACCTGGACGACTCAGAAGAGGCCTGGAAGAAGGTGATGTGGTCAGATGAGACCAAAATAGAACTTTTGGCCTCCACTCAACTCGTCGTGTTTGGAGGGCAAAGAACACCGAGTACAACCCAAAGAACACCATCCCCACCGTCAAGCATGGTGGTGGCAACATCATGCTTTGGGGGTGCTTTTCAGCCAAGGGGACGGGACAACTCCATCGTATTGAGGGGAGGATGGACGGGGCCGTGTATTGTGGAATTCTGGACCGACATCTCCTTCCCTCAGTGAGAGAGCTGAAGATGGGTCGAGGATGGGTGTTTCAGCACGACAACGACCCTAAGCACACCGCCAAAGCAACAAAAGAGTGGCAGAAGAAGAAGCACATCAAGGTTCTGGAGTGGCCTAGCCAGTCTCCAGACCTGAATCCGATTGAAGATCTTTGGAGGGAGCTTAAAATTGAGTTGCCAGGCGACAACCTCGGAACCTGAATGATTTGGAGGCTGTCTGCAGGGAGGTGGGCCAACATCCCTGCCGAAATGTGCACAAACCTTGTCACCAACTATAAAAACCGTTTGACATCTGTGCTGGCCAATAATGGCTTTTCTACAAAATATTAACATGCTGTTTGTCCAGGGGGTCAAATACTTGTTTTTCCTCATCAGATGGTTATCAATTTTAATAAATTCATATGATGTGATTTTCTGGAATTTTCTTTGGGATTCTGTCTTTCACTGTTAGAATGTACATATGATTAAAATTGTAGATTTTTGCATTCTTTGTAAGTGGGCAAACCTGCAAAATCAGCAAGGGGTCAAATACTTATTTCCCCCACTGTATATATTTTTTTAATTCATAGTGCACAGTTCACTTGCGACTGCTCTATGTCACTGACTGGTTTACAAGATTATTTATCTTGCACATTCTCGTAGCTATCTGTGTCTGTCAAATATAGCATCATCCTTATCAGTTCCTTTTAAAAAGGGATCAAAGTCATCAGTTTTGATCACATTTCGGTATCTGGAACACGTGTGTGGTCTGCAATATTAGTGGTTGGACTCGCACATATTGTTAAGCGATGATGGTGGCAAAGAATGCAATGTGGGGTTTTGTTTCTTTTAAGTGTTTTGTTTCCGCTGGCCTCAAAACCGTAAGCTGAAAAAAAAAAAAGGCATTTTATGGAAATGTCTGCTTGTCAGTAACCTCACAGTTTCCAGTGCCTGCCTCATTATCGCTGTCAAGTGTTTACAGTGTCTTCATTAACAGCCAGCCCTCTAATGATAACAAAGCCTAAAAGAAGGCATCAATGGCAGTGATAAGCTTGGCCACGCTACTATTTTGGTTGACACAAGCTTCTCTGTTTACTCTAGGAGCATGGGAGCGGACATCAGGACTGTTGTTCTTGCACTGTGGTTCTCCATTTTCAAACCTTGCCGTCGCAAAGTCTGTTTTCAAGCCGGGAAGAAGTTAAAGTTTGTGTCAGCTCAGTGGCTTAGAAGGGATCTAATTTCAACATGCAGAGCTCCAGATCATATCTGTTCCAGGTGTGTTTGTGTCTGGTGGCTTCTATTTGCTCCTGCACCTGTAAACCTCTCAATAATGACATCCAGAGTGAGCACCACGAGAGACTCTACTCTCAGCTGTTAGAGGAGGATCTACTGGAGGAGGAAGACACAAACTCCAAGACGGAGAACCTCCTGGGAAACATGAAGGAGGTTTTTCTGAGGAAACTCAACCTGTCGGATGTTCCTCAGGAGAACAGTAAGATCTACCCCTCTCAGTTCATGATGGAGCTCTACAACAAGTACGCCTCGGACAGCTCGGCAAACCCTCAGTCTGATGTCATACGAAGCTTCACTGTCCAAGGTACATGAACAGAGTATAGCTTGACATGGGAAGAGTATGATGTGCAATGTTCTTCTGTCTAGCTTATCGGAGGGAGTTGTTAATAAAGACACCTTTTGTGGGGGCTTTTTTAATTAGCAATCCCCATAGTCACAGAGTTGATATGAATATTTGGAAATCCTTACCCCCCCAAATAAAGTGTATATAGTTTAAGTTATCTCGTTCATACAGCTGGTCGATATTATCCATGTTTGACATTATAGAGGGTTTTCACTCATCACAGCTACAGAAAAAAATCTTTATTAGCATTTTCTTGGCACATTTTGTAATAGTATTTTACGTTATATAAAGCTCTAAACCAGTGGTTTCCAACCTTTTTGGCCTGTGATACCTTTTAAACCAATCAATTTCTACTTGCAAACCCGGATTACTGTGATGAAAAGTGATCTGAAAATGTTTTGTGTAGCAGAATTATACCTTTTCAGGTTACTTAGGTTCTTAATTAACTGCCAGACCCTCAGATTTATCTTGCGACCCCTTGTGGGGGCCCCAATCCCTTGGTTGGGAACCACTGCTCTAAAGTATCCCGGAGAATTTCTTTCTTTGAATAGTTGCACTACAGTCCCATAATAGCTATATTACTACTTCCAAAGACTGAAATGCTTGTATGTTAGGGTGACCAGATTTCCGGTAGCTGAAACCGGGACACTTTGCGCGTGACCGTAGTGCTTGTGCACGCGCACACTATTTTTAACATGAACATGTGCCATCCCAGGTCAGACATAGACAAAGACAGTAACTTCATTATTTTGATCATAGGCTCCTCATTCTAAAAAAGATTTTTTGAAGTGTTATTTATTCCAATAACACCAAAAGAATTTAAATTATTTATTGAAAAATTTGAGCATTAAACACTTCATTTCCTGCATTCTGGTGAATTGTTATGCACATATTTCTGCGTTTTTCTGAATCAATGTATGCTGCAAATATCTTTATGTAAAGACAATCATAGATTACAATCCAAATATAAAAACATAATGGAATATATTGAAGTAAGGCTCTCAGGCATTCTCTATTGCTTTCAACTATTTATTCTCCTTTGGATGGACTTTTCTAATTATATCTGAGTCAGCACACATGTAGCCTAGGCATCATTTGGCCTACTCCTCCCTCCTGTTTTGTTCTTTTGTTGTTAATGTATTAATAAACCCCTGGACTGTAATATTTCAGATGTGTTTGAGCAATGTCCAAAACTTTGTGCACATTCAAAATACAGTATATCTGTGTTCTCTGTGATTTGGATGTCATGATTTTGAGAAAAATAAAGTTATAATAGGCTATTACAAGAATAAAGTCACTATATTTCAGAAAATAATCTATCGGCTACCTGCACCATTAGTCTGCTGTGCATTACGTGATTGCTCTGCTGATAAGGTAGAATAGACCTTCTACCAGACACAGAGCCCCGTTTGGCTGTAAACAGGTCTGTTTCAGAGCTCCGTGTGTCTGAGTCTGAACCATAGACTGTAAACATCACGTCACAGGAACTTCCAACTAAATCATTAGTATTGCCCTCCTAAACTTTGTGTTGATGGCATCAATGTATTAGACTGATTTGGCTATGATTCCTCCAAAAACTTCACCCGGCTTTCACAGCTTTCCTCACGGAGAGACGGTTGCTAGGTGATAGCAACAAATACAGCATGATCGGACCCCGCACGTAGCTGCCCGTCCTATTCGTCTCGGAAAAATAAACCGGACAAATTTACAATCGGGGCTAAACTCAAAACATTCGGGGCTGAAGACACGGCAAAATCGGCTCACGCTGCTCCTGGTGTAAACCGGGACATTTTTGCGTCCCGACAGGCTTTTGTCGGGACTCGGGACATTAACTTCAAAATCGGGACTGTCCCGGTCAAACCGGGACGTCTGGCCACCCTATTGTATGTTTCAGTCCAGGTTTTTTAAACATATTTGTGGAAATGGTGTCTAAGCTTCAAGCCTATGGGAGGGCCAGTCATGCCCTCCTATCTGGACCACATCATGATGGCCCTGTAGCCTACATAAATTAATAAAACACATTTTAGGGTTGGTTGTCCCCCATGAGCAAATTCAGACATCTTTCCCTTTCATTCAACATTTGGGAGGACCCATTGTGTGTTAAATTTGTAGGCCTATTTCACTCAGAAAGTAGAAGCTAGCAAGCTAGGCTAACTCACTTCCACGCATCAAGTGAGAGCCATGTTAGCTTACAAACGGTAGCACTAATTCATGTTATTTCAACACCTGCTTAGTCATTGGCAGCTGCTGCACTCAATGTAGTGTTTGTCCTGCATTACACAAAGCAGGGGGTCTAGCTAGCGTTGGCGGTCTCTGTTTTGTGGGTCCAGTCTACTGCCCAGACTGTGAAAACACACTGGTATTCCTGTGACCTATGATTTCAATAATGCTAACTATGGGGAAAACAGCACAAAACAACATTGTCTGAACCAAAACGTAATGCCCACACTAATGTTAGGGACACAATCAGAAACATTTTTTTTTAATTATACTTTTGACAAAATAAGTACCAAGCCAAAAAAAAGGATACGTATACTGATTTCTTAGAAGAAATTCAACTTAATTTCAGTTCCACCCATGTCAGACAGCAAAAATCTCAGCTGCTGTTTTAAATGAACCCCTCTCACCACTTTGTTTCTCTCCAACAGATATCCCTGTCTCTGTGACGAATGGCACAAAGTCAAAGTACAGGCTGCAGTTCAACATCAGCATCCCCAACCATGAAAAGATCACTAATGCTGAACTACAGCTCTTCTTCTTCCCAGATCCCAGGTCAACGGTCAGCTTCCACAATTTCAAGTCCACCATTAAAGTCTATGAAGTGGATTACAACAATTTCACATCCACCACCCAACTGCTGGTTGGCAAAGAGGTGACAGGCTCGGAGCGCACGTGGGAGACGTTTGATGTGACCACAGCTATTCAGAGCTGGATCAAGTCGGGCCATGCAGCGACTGTTTTTGATGTAGCAGTGGATAGGAAGGACTGTGGGGCCTTTAAAAGTGGAGAAGAAGGAGCAGGCTGTTTGAATATGAGCGTGTCTTTTGGAGATAACACTTCAGCGGCTTTAATAGTCTTCTCAGATGACCCGGGTAGCAGGAGGAGGGAGACAAAGAAGGAATTAAGAGAGATGATCCTCCACGAAGAAGAAACCATCTTACACTCGGGCGCCGACTGGAACAGAGGAGATCAGCTTCCAAACGAGATCCCGGAGGCTCAGCATCCACGGAGAAAGAAAAGGGAGGCAGAGAGGCAACGCTGCCAGCGGACCTCTCTAAAAGTCAACTTTAAAGAGATCGGATGGGACAGCTGGATCGTGGCGCCTCCAGAATATGACGCCTTCGAATGTCGAGGCCTGTGTTACTACCCGCTGACGGACGAAATGACCCCGTCAAAACACGCAATCATCCAGACGCTGCTCAACATCAGGAACTCCAAGGCGGCCAATATGGCCTGCTGCGTCCCCATTAAACTGGACCCCATCACAGTCATGTACAAGGAGAATGGACGCATCACTATAAGATACCTTTATGAAGAGATGAAGGTGGCAGAGTGTGGCTGCAGGTAGTCACAGATAATTGGTTTGCTCTGGTGGTAGCACAGGTAATTATACTGGTATAATTGGTCCTTTCCATTGGTCCAGTGATAGGAACATGCTAATTGTTTGCAGGTATAACGTTTGCAATGTTCACAATCTTTTCTTAATGTGTTAGCATGCTAACATTTGCAGCAGGGATCCATGGAATCGGCTGCCACAGAATTTTGCAGAAATTTACACCGATTTTAAAATATAAAAAAATAAACCTCAGGATTTTAACACATCTCCCCAAGCAAAAAAAAAATTAAATCCGCTAAATTCCGTAGATTCTCATTCTGGATCGCTGCTGAAAAACGGCAGATTCCATTTGGGTGTGCTAACCAGCACTAAAGACAAAGAACAGCTGAGGTTTGTTGGAATATCATCACTTTTTTCAATTTTCAATAAATCAAAGTATTGGACTTGCTAGATGAAAAGTCAGTGCATACCATTATTAAAATTCATCATCCTGGGTTCATGGATGTGTGTACCAAAATTCACAGCAATCCATCCAATGCAGTCAAGATATAAAAACAAAAGTCAACCTCATGGTGGCACACAAGGAAAAGTCATTAGTATCCATCCTCTGGGGACCATAAATACCTCTATAAATCTTCATGGCAATCCATCCAATAGTTGTTGCGATATATCAGTCTGGACTAACAATAGTTGTTGCGATATATCAGTCCGGACTAAATTGATGGGCCAATTGACTGGCCAACTGACAGACTGACTGACATTGCCATCCTTAGAGCCAAGCGTCTAGCATGGCTGACGATATAACAGAGGTTATATGCAATGCTTAAAATAAATAAAACTGTATGTACCTTTTTGAAACTGTAGTCATGAAATAATGATATGTAGCATTTACAGTTAATGCTATTCCTTCAAATTCATTGCTCAAAAATAGTTTGATGTCTGTAATGCAGCACGGCAGTGGAACCATTGCTGTTGTGTTACCGTTGCTGCGATGCATTCTAATGGAAACTTTTGCCTTTCTAACATTGTGTTTTTATCATTTATATGTTATATATAAAACCACCAAGCAGAAAACCTAAAGAGACAGACATCTCTACATTGTGTATTTAATACTGTAGATAAAAAGCTTGCCTGTACACTGTCTTGATCTAATGTTTTTTAAAAATACCTATACAATTTTATTTTTATGCAGTAAATAATGCAAAACAGAAATAAAATTGTAAAAAGTAAAAATGATATACAGTTTGTTAATAGACATCTTTGATTATCATTTAACCTACTATAAAATAGTTTTTTTAGATACAAAATAGTTTTTGCTACAGCATGTAAATCTGTACATTACCATTGTAACTGTAATTTGTTTATATTAATATATATTTTAGTAGAAGTGTGTAAATCACTGCCACAAAGACTTGTACAGTGTTCAGCTTGTATTTGTATGCTACATTGCTGAATGGAGAGTTTTTTTTATTGTACTGTATGTCTTATGATGTCTACATTTTGTTTCTGAGGCTATACTACCCTAAAACGAATAAACATTTTGTCACAAAAAAAAAACAAATAAGCCTATTTGAAGTTATTCATTTAATTCTGCATTTACTAAATATTTTAAGAATGAATGTCTTTCTGTCCAATTTTTAAAATGGAGAGGTTGAACTGTCCATTTATGAAAATAGCTGGCCACGTGTAAACATAGCATTAATTACTAGATACCAAATTTCATTTTTACAAGAAACCTTTCTTGTTCAACAAATTTCATTTTTACAAGAAACCTTTCTTGTTCAACATATCCCTTTATCTAATTTCATGAAACTTATTTCACAGAACTAATATCTTGTTAAAACTTTTCTTGTCATATATATGATAAATTGGTATGCGTTTCATTCAATACCCATTTTCAAAGTATACCAATTGTTACCCAATAATACAAAATATACAGTATTAGCTAATAAATATATTCGAACAAGCAACACAACTGTACAAACTTAGTATGATGGGCATTCATTTATTTAAAATCTATTACATTTAAAAGAAATTAAGTGATCAAAATGCTACAAATACCACACACACACACACACACACACACACACACACACAAAATGAGTACTAGGGCAAAGAAAATAAAAAAATGAAAGAACACATGGCAAAAAAAAAAATGTATTGGCAACTTGTGCTTTATATTGTGGCCTGACTCGCGGGAGGCAACATGAAGGAAGAAACAAAAAAAATTGTATTAAGTAAAAATAAAGAAAAAGCGTAAACAGAGTTGTGTAGAGACACAATTTAATTTGTGTCTAATAATTTGTTAATTTACGACTTCAACTCACAACTCACGACTTGGTAGCATTCCAGGCAAAGTCACGACAAACCCTATTAACTAGCGTTAGCTAGCGGCTAGCTACCATTGACGAAAGCTAGCGCTAGCTGATACTAGCGATTTCTAGTCGGCGACATATTTTGGGCTTCATTTAATAAACATAACCAGTGGTAATACACAATTGTATGTGTATTGTTTTGATTACAATGTGCAGAATTACTTTATGTTGCTTATTTATGTCTATTTATTTCTATTTCTCACCGTTAATCACGTCGTATGTTGTACAAACGGCGTCTGTACAACATCATCAGGGGTCGCCATTGTTGTTTATGTGTGTGTGACGTCAAAAACTGTAACTGGGAGTACAACGATCTGGTACGAGTTCATGGGTAGTAAGTTACGGGTTTAACTGCCGTTCCAGGGCACTTTCACGGTAGAAGTTGTGAAAACACGAGTTACAAGTTGCCTGGAACGCAGCATTTGTTTGAGACCGAGGGAGGGAGGTGGTGAAAAGAGGAAGGGCCTTTTGTAGATGGATCAGGTACCACTGATTAGATCTAGGCTAATCAGTGGCACCTGATCTATCCAATCAGTGGCACCTGGTAGTTGATTGAGAGCGTCCTGAATCAAAGAACAAAAGCCACGGTACACCATATGTGTACTTATATTTAACCCTTGCGTTGACTTCAGGTCAAATTGACCCGTTTTCAATTTTTGTTTCATATCAGAAAAAATGGGACGTAGAAATAAGCGCTGAACATGTGTAGAAGAAAAATTTTACAATTAAATAGTTGGAAAATTCAAAAACAAACTGTGAAAAAAAGGTGTCAAAAACGTCGAAAAAATAAGTGTTTTTTTCAAGGTTGACAGGAAGGCAAAACAAGGGATAAATATTCTTCTCAGGCATCTCTATACATTTTAATTAGCATTACTTTTTCAAACTCAAACTCCTCTAGTATGTTTTTACCAGTAAATGAATGCAGTAGCAGTCAGGATCATTGAGTCCCAGCAGTAAGTTTTATCTGCCTCCCACTGCTGGTTAGATGCAAATGATAGTGAAAACAACTGTGTGTGTCATTCTATCCCTTAAGCAGTGACTGGGTCAACCAAGAGTCAAATGACTCTGTGGCAGATGGCATGTTAAATTGGTGCAGTTATATACTGTATAAGATCATGTGTCCTATTGGTTTAAAGTATCTTCTTATTTATCTGCTTAAAAGAGTTAAAAAGTTTAATGTTTTGTTAAAAAGAGTTAAAAAGTTTAATGTTTTGTTGTTACTGTTTTACTTTGTGACTGTTAACTTGTACATGTATAATCCTGAATCCTTTTGTTATTTTAATGTAAAATTTGTTAGGTGCAAAAAGTTATGAATTTTCTGCATGTAGGCTATACTGTACGTTATTCACACCATTGAACACACAGGGCAAATCCTGAATAACCAAACTTTTGCTTGTCTGTAAAGTCACTCAAATGACAGGAACATATATTATTGTAAATATTTGAAGTCAGTGACACATCCTTATAGGAGCTGAAACCTCTGTGACAGGACTAATGAGAGGGCAAGTTCATGTTCACACTTGCATTTCCTTCCTGGGTAACCCAAAACTGCTCTAGTCTCAAAATAGCACTAATAACGAGGCAGGCAATCCTATTTCCATGTCCAGGAAAAAATAATTGGCTCAGTTGACTTTTGCCTGCCCGTGAACCATCACCTTATTGTGGTGGAGAGGTTTGTGTGTCTCTGTGAACCTGAGGGCTGTGTTGTCTGGAGCTTTGTGCTCCTGGTAGGGTCTCCCAAGGCAAAGTGGTCTCAGGTGAGGGGCCAGACAAAGAATGGTTCAAAAACCCCAATGAAGAAGCAAGGTAGAGATGGAGTGACCCTGCCCGGAGGAAGCCCGGGCCCCCGCCTGGAGCCAGGCCCAGACGGCGGGCTCGCCGGCGAGCGCCTGGTGGCGGGTTTGCCACGGAGCCCGGCCGGGCACAGCCCGAACAAGCTACGTGGCTCCCATCTCTCCAGCCCATGGGCCCACCACCTGTGGGAGGAACCGTTGGGGTCGGGTGCGATGCCACATGGGTGGCAGTGAAGGTCAGGGGCCTCGGACGGACCAGACCCGGGCGGCAGACGCTGGCTCTGGGGACGTGGAACGTCACCTCTCTGTGGGGGAAGGAGCCGGAACTGGTGCGGGAGGTGGAGCGCTACCGGTTAGATCTGGTGGGGCTTACCTCACGCACAGTCTCGGTTCTGGAACCATACTCCTGGATAGGGGTTGGACTCTTTTCTTCTCCGGAGTTGCCCAGGGTGTGAGGCGCCGGGCGGGTGTGGGGATACTCACAAGCCCCGGCTGAGCGCCGCTGTGTTGGAGTTTACCCCGTGGACGAGAGGGTCGCCTCCCCACGCCTGCGGGTTGTGGGGGAAAACTCTGACTGTTGTTTGTGCATATGCACCAAACAGGAGTTCGGAGTATTCGGCCTTCTTGGAGACCTTGACTGGAGTCCTGCATGGGGCTCCAGTGGGGGACTCCATTGTTCTGCTGGGGGACTTCAACGCACACGTGGGCAATGATGGAGACACCTGAGAGGCGTGATTGGGAGGAACGGCCTCCCTGATCTAAACCAGAGTGGTTGTTTGTTGTTGGACTTCTGTGCTAGTCATGGATTGTCTATACTTGAACACCATGTTCGAACATAGGGATGCTCATAAGTGTACCTGGTACCAGAGCACCCTAGGCCAAGGTCAATGATCGATTTCATAATCGTTTCATCTGATCTGAGGCCGTATGTTTTGGACACTCGGGTGAAGAGAGGGGCAGAGCTGTCAACCGATCACCATCTGGTGGTGAGTTGGGTCAGGGGTGGGGAAGACTCTGGACAGACCTGGTAAGCCCAAACGTGTAGTGCGGGTAAATTGGGAACGTCTGGAGGAGGCCCCTGTCCGACAGACTTTCAACTCACACCTCCGGGCGGAGCTTTTTCGTGCATCCCTGTGGAGGCTGGGGGCATTGAACCCGAGTGGACAATGTTCAAAGTTTCCATTGCTGAAGCTGCGGCGAGGAGCTGTGGTCTTAGGATCTTAGGTGCCTCAAGGGGCGGTAACCCACGAACACCGTGGTGGACACCAGTGGTCAGGGAAGCCGTCCGACTGAAGAAGGAGTCCTTCCGGGATATGTTATCTCGGAGGACTCCGGAGGCGGTTGCAGGGTACCGAGGGGCCGAAGGGCTGCAGCCTCTGCCGTGAAAGAGGCAAAGCAGCGGGTGTGGGAGAAGTTTGGAGAAGACATGGAGAAGGACTTTCGGTCGGCACCAAAGTGTTTCTGGAAAACTGTTCGCCACCTCAGGGGAAGCGGGGAACCATCCAAGCTGTGTACAGTAAGGATGGGACACTGTTGACCTCCACTGAGGAGGTAATAGGGCGGTGGAAGGAGCACTTTGAGGAACTCCTGAATCCGACTAATACGCCCTCTATGTTAGAGGCAGAGCTGGAGGATAACGGGGATTGTCGCCGATTTCCCAGGCGGAAGTCACTGATGTAGTCAAACAACTACACAGTGGCAAAGCCCCGGGATTGATGAGATCCGTCCAGAAATGCTCAAGGCTCTGGGTGTGGAGGGGCTGTCCTGGTTGACACGCCTCTTCAACATTGCGTGGAAGTCTGGGACGGTGCCAAAGGAGTGGCAGACTGGGGTGGTGGTTCCTCTTTTTAAAGGGGGGACCAGAGGGTGTGTGCCAATTATAGGGGTATCACACTTCTCAGCCTCCCTGGTAAAGTCTACTCCAAGGTGCTGGAAAGGAGGGTTCGGCCGATAGTCGAACCTCGGGTTGAGGAGGAACAATGCGGATTCCGTCCTGGTCGTGGAACAACGGACCAGCTCTTCACTCGCAAGGATCCTGGAGGGAGCCTGGGAGTATGCCCAACCGGTCTACATGTGTTTTGTGGATTTGGAGAAGGCGTATGACCGGGTCCCCGGGAGATACTGTGGGAGGTGCTGCGGGAGTATGGGGTGAGGGGGTCTCTACTCAGGCCATCCAATCTCTGTATGACCAAAGTGAGAGCTGTGTCCGGGTTCTCGGTAGTAAGTCGGACTCGTTTCAGGTGAGGGTTGGCCTCCGCCAGGGCTGCGCTTTGTCACCAATCCTGTTTGTAATATTTATGGACAGGATATCGAGGCGTAGTCGGGGTGGGGAGGGGTTGCAGTTTGGTGGGCTGGGGATCTCATCGCTGCTCTTTGCAGATGATGTGGTCCTGATGGCATCATCGGCCTGCGACCTTCAGCACTCACTGGATCGGGTTCGCAACCGAGTGTGAAGCGGTTGGGATGAGGATCAGCACCTCTAAATCGGAGGCCATGGTTCTCAGCAGGAAACCGATGGAATGCCTTCTCCAGGTAGGGAATGAGTCCTTACCCCAAGTGAAGGAGTTCAAGTACCTTGGGGTTTTGTTCGCGAGTGAGGGGACAATGGAGCGGGAGATTGGTCGGAGAATCGGCGCAGCGGGTGCGGTATTGCATTCAATCTATCGCACCGCCAGACGAAAAGAGAGCTGAGCCAGAAGGCAAAGCTCTCGATCTACCGGTCAGTTTTCGTTCCTACCCTCACCTATGGTCATGAAGGCTGGGTCATGACCGAAAGAACGAGATCCAGGGTACAAGCGGCCGAAATGGATTTCCTCAGGAGGGTGGCTGGCGTCTCCCTTAGAGATAGGGTGAGAAGCTCAGTCATCCGTGAGGAGCTCGGAGTAGAGCCGCTGCTCCTTTGCGTCGAAAGGAGCCAGTTGAGGTGGTTCGGGCATCTGGTAAGGATGCCCCCTGGGCGCCTCCCTAGGGAGGTGTTCCAGGCACGTCCAGCTGGGAGGAGGCCTCGGGAAGACCCAGGACTAGGTGGAGGGATTATATCTCCAACCTGGCCTGGGAACTCGGGATCCCCAGTCGGAGCTGGTTAATGTTGCTCGGGAAAGGGAAGTTTGGGGTCCCCTGCTGGAGCTGCTCCCCCCGCGACCCGACACCGGATAAGCGGACGAAGATGGATGGATGGATGGATGGACTTTTGCCTCATAAGATGTTCTCCCAGTCATCAACAGCATGTGACAACAGAGCCAATTTAAAATGTCTTGATGAGCAGTATTACATCTTAAGCCTGCGTCAATTTTTTTTTTCTGTCCACTTGTGAGCAGCACAACAAGCTGTAAACACTAACGTTACAAGTCGATATGGCTAATGTTAGCTCCCCAAAAAGGCTTATTTAGACATTGATAAGACACCGAGAAACACTAGCATTTACATTTATGTTCCCCTGACCAATGTAAGTCCAGTATTCACTCACCTTTTACTTCCGTTTTGCTCTCTTCCAACTCCTGAGGGAAAGTGCTATGCTACAAGCTAACTGTTGCTAACCGTCTGCTGTTTGGTGCAAGGCAGGTAGTGTATGGTGTTTTTTGTGGGCCTTTGCAATACAAACACTTGCCTTCTATGTCTGGAAATGACGCTGATGAGAGCAGATCAAAGCGGTAAAGTTGTGGGCCAGGGTATTTTTTATGAATTTATAATGTAGCATGCTAATTAGCCGATAGCCAGTGTGTAGCTGTTATTGCCTACTGATAAAGTATCCAATAAGATAATTTCAACCAACCAAGCAGCCTTGTATTCAGAGAATATTTTAGCAGTTTCAATTCCACACTTAAAATGTTTGTTCACAGTTGTATTTCAAGCAAGTTAGCAATTCCGTGGTTTCAATATCCAAACCACTGCTGTAACCTGTTCTTATATATGACACATGAGGGCAAAGTATGACACAATACATTGTTTGAAAGTCTTGAGTGGTGTCCTGGGGATTGTATTATGTAAGGCACAGTGAAGGGGTATTAAAAGTTAAGACATTGAGATTAGCTGAACACAGCCTACCATTTGCAAGGAGATGACGTCTGGCTGCATAATTCTGAGCTGCAAAATTTTCTGGATCAGGTTCACACAGGGCCCTTTTTGGTGCCAGGTTCATGCTCAACTTATACAGATTTATCACTTCAGCAAATAGTTTGAATTAAATGGATATCATTTTTGATTTCAAAAATACAAAATAAATAACCACAGGAAACAATACTGTAAAAAGAAAGGCTTTGCCACGTGTCTACAAACTGTGTAATCAGCGACCTAGACATGACCCCTAAAGCTACCAACAGCAGCAAAATACACCACCATAAGCTTTCAGAACAGACAAGAGAGAGAGAGAGTTAGAGAGAGAGAATGTGAGAATTTCTGAGCAGGCTTTCGCATTAATCAGTCCACCCCAAACAAGTTTGACCTCTCCCTGGAACCAGTTTTGTATCTAAAAGAACAGTTCAGATGGTTTCAATGTAAATAGGATAACATATGGTGAATTTGGAAATGACGCAGACTGTAATTCAAGCCTAAATAAGACAATAGTGAGTAAAAAATGATGTCAAGTACATTAAACATGTACTGTGCTTGTTTGGGAAAAGGTAAGAAACTGTGCAAGCTCCCATTTCCCACTATTTATTATGTCTGTTATTGTCTGCAGACCGAAGCACCACAGATAATGCGATTAAAGGTTTATTGGGGACAAAAGCTTCTTATGTTGTTGATGTCGTTGTTGTCCAAAAAAACCCATGACAGTGACAGTGTTCCCTCCTACAAAAACCATCATCTCTCAACAAAGACAACTGAACAAACGCAGCCCAGTGGAAAAAAAATAAAAAGGGTAGTTCTCTTTCCATCAGTGGTGATGAAGACATCGGCGATGGCGCATCACACACCACCACTGCTGTTGATGCTTCTTCTATGTACACTTTCTGTCAACTCATCATTCCAGCCCGCCCTGGTGTTAGAAATGGCCAAGATTCTTTTGGAAAACTACTGCTTTCCTGAGAACCTAGTTGGGATGGAGGAGGCTATCCAACAAGTGATCAACAGTGGAGAAATCCTGCAGATTTCAGACAGGAAGACCCTGGCCTCTGTGCTCACAAACGGAGTACAAGGGGCACTGAACGATCCGAGGTTGACTGTGTCATATGAGCCCAATTTTGTCCCGGTGATGCCACAGATGCTGCCGTCTCTGCCCATAGAGCAGCAGATCTGGCTGGTAAGAAACTCTGTCAAGCTGGATATCCTGGACAACAACGTTGGATATTTGCGGATGGATCGGATCGTTGGGGAGGAGACAGCTACAAAGCTTGGCTCCCTGCTGAGGGACAACATCTGGGACAAAGTTGCTCGCACATCCTCGCTGATCTTGGACCTGAGGTATAGCACAGCTGGAGAATTGTCTGGAGTTCCCTTTATAATCTCCTATTTCTCAGACCCTGAGCCTCTCTTTCATATTGACGCTGTGTATGACAGGCCCTCAAATACAACTAAGGAGCTGTGGACCATGCCGTCAATAATGGGGGAAAGGTATGGAAAGAAGAAAGACTTGATTATTTTGACCAGTAAGCGTACCATGGGGGCTGCTGAGGCAGTGGCATATATATTAAAAAACCTAAAGAGGGCCATCACAGTTGGGGAAAGGTCTGCTGGTGGGTCAGTAAAAGTCCAAAAGATTAGGATCCCTCAGTCGGAGTTCTACATAACAGTTCCTGTGGCAAGATCAGTTAGTCCAATCACAGGCCATAGCTGGGAAGTGAGTGGTGTTTCTCCAACAGTCAACATCCTTGCCAAGGAAGCTGTCGCAAAAGCCAAGTCCCTTCTGGCTGTAAGGAGTGCCATTCCAAAAGTTGTGCAGAGTATCGCTGACGTAATCAGGAGGTTCTATGTTTTCACTGACAGAGTTCCGGCTCTTCTTCAATATCTGCAATCAACAGATTTTTTCTCTGTCATATCTGAGGAGGACCTAGCAGTCCGACTCAACCAGGACCTCCAGACTGTGTCTGAAGATCCACGACTGATAATCAAATACATGCAAGACAATGCTGCCATTCTTGAGGAGGACCCTGAGCTTTACAACATTCCAGATGATTTGGAATCGTTGAAAAAACTTGTAGATACAACGATTAAAGTGGAAATTCTCCTAAACAATACTGGCTATCTCCGCATAGACAAGTTTGTCAAGTCGTATGCAGGGACTAAATTAGAAGAGCTCATGGCTAAAAAGGTATGGGATCCCCTCAAAGACACTAATAACCTGATTATTGATTTACGCTATAACACTGGTGGATCCTCTACCTCTCTAGCCCTTATACTGTCCTATCTGCAGGACACTTCCCAGAAGCGTAATTTTTTCACAATATATGACCAAATTCAGAACACAACAATCGAATATGACTCTCTGCCTCAAATTGCCGGCCCGACCTATGGCTCCAAACGTGGAGTTTACGTGTTGACCAGCTACGACACAGCAAGCACCGGCGAAGAGTTTGCTTACCTGATACAGTCACTTCATCGGGGCACAGTCATTGGGGAAATTACATCTGGTACCCTGATGCACGCAAAGTCGTTTCAAATAGAGGGAATGTCTATTGCCATCACTGTTCCTTTCATAAACTTTGTAGACAACAATGGTGAATGCTGGCTGGGAGGTGGTGTGGTGCCCGATGCCATTGGGCTAGCCGAGGAAGCTGTGGAGCACGTTTATGAGATTGCAGATTTTCACCAAGGTCTCAAGTTCCTCATAGAGGAAACTGGGGAACTGTTAGAAAAACACTACACAAGTCATGACGTTGCACTAATGGCCAGCAAGGTACTTTTGAGCAAATGGGCCGAGGGAATATACCGGTCAGTGGTTGACTTTGAATCCTTGGCATCTCAGTTGACAGCAGACCTCCAAGAGACTTCAGGCGATCACCGTCTCCATGTCTTCCATTGCGATGTCGAGCCAGAGTCACTTCACGACGTCCCAAAAATCCCTACCGCTGAAGAAGTGGGACACATAATCGACGCTTTGTTTAAAATTGAGCTTCTGCCAGGTAATGTTGGGTATGTAAGGTTTAACATGATGGCAGATGTGGAGGTGGTAAAAGCCATTGGGCCTCAGCTGATAAAATTAGTGTGGAGCAAGATAGTAAACACAGATGCCCTTATAATTGACATGAGGTACAACACTGGTGGATATTCAACGGCAATTCCCCTATTATGCACCTACTTCTTTGATGCTCAACCTTTGCGGCATCTTTACACTGTCTTTGACCGCACCACAACCACCACGACCGAAGTCATGACATTGCCTCAAGTCAGAGGTCCAAGGTATGGGTCCTCCAAGGACGTCTACATCCTCACCAGTCAGATGACGGGGTCAGCCGCCGAAGTGTTCACCCGCTCTATGAAGGACCTGAATAGGGCCACAATCATTGGAGAGCCAACGATGGGAGGGTCTCTATCGAGTGGAACCTATCAGATCGGGGACAGCGTCCTGTACGCTTCAATCCCTAACCAGGTTGTGTTGAGTGCAATCACTGGGAAAGAGTGGAGCATTTTAGGGGTTGAGCCTCATGTTATTGCCCAGGCAAATGACGCTCTTACTGTCGCACAGAGACTCATAGCAGCAAGGCACTTGAAGAGAGCGCAAGGAAAATAGTTCCTCATGTTGTATTCTAGCTTCCTTTTCAAACTATTAATTAATTTGTTTTGTGATTAGCTACCACTTCAATATCTAAGTCCAGTTTTTATGTTTGGAAATTGTGGCCTGTGTGACATTTACATTATCTCCCAGAATCCCAGATCAGCCAGTCTCCACTATGACATTTTACCTTTGAGGTGTTTAGTTGATGCTTCTATCCAGAAAGTTTTGTACTGAGTGAGTATGGATTCAATGTAACAATAACAAGTATGCATTTTATTTAAATAAAGAGGATATTCAAACATTCATTCATCCACTTTTTGCAACACTCAAAGACACTTTACCGAATTAAAAAAGAAGACGAAATCCACACACTAAAAATCCACACACATTAAAATAAACATTCATAAGGTGAATTTTGACTTGTGATTTGAACATGGACTGACTGGTGCAGTCACGAATGTGTTTGGGGAGAGAGTTCCAGAGGGAGGGGCGCTGTTATGGAGAAGGCTCCGTCACCCCAGGTCAGGCGCTTGGTCCTGGGTGGAATGTATATCGCATTACAAACGGGAAGGTATTAGCTGTGGATAGGATCAAACCTCAAATCTACTTACCTACGCTGGCATTTAAAACAGTAAAGATTATGTATTGTGATGTCTGATAACCCATTGAAATTATAATAGCCTCAATACAGTGTGAACAGTGAAAAAGTACTGTGAATAAAAAGTTTTCCTTTTAATGTACTACACCAAACATCAGTGTTTCTTGAAGTAAATTGCATTGCACTATTTTTACTTATTATTTAGATGCCATTATACCTTCCCACCTGCTTATTTTCATTTGTATCATGTGAAATTGCCTTTTTCTCTTCTATTTTAATATGTTCTGTTATTTCCTTTTAATTACATTTTAAATGTGTTGTAGGTCAATATTCTGTTGACCCATATTAGTAATGCATTAAAAAGGATTTGATCATTATGTACATGTATGTTGATGTATGTCATTATGTTGGATAATTTCTTATTTATTTGCTAAATGTCTTGATTGTTTGCTTATTTTCTTTGCATTGTTTCGTGATTTTAAGTATGCTGTAATAATGTTTCAGCTTTACTGTTTCTTTACTACAAAACTACCAGCAGAGGGAGGAAGTGTCACACAAACCTAAACTGAATCTTTGTGTTCAATTCAACACCATTGCAAGTGAGACAACCACCACCAACTGCTATTAAATGTGAACCATTTATGAGACAATAAAATAATTCTGTGGTTATCAGTGGAATTATTTTGTATTATATTATTTAATTTACTTTCCAGATATTATTAGGAACATTCATCTTTAAACCATGAAGAAACTAATGAGCAAAACTGTAAGTTTTGTGTTGAATTATATGGCAATCATGAGTTTTCACATGCTTTTTTTTTTTTACATTTTCTTGTGTTTTCTTGTAAAAACAAATGGCACGAAAGTCCCACATCAATGACTTCCACTTATAAATACAGACACCAAGGGGTTTAATAAGTTAACCAACCAACCTTTGTTGATGTTTGTAAAGGAATAAATCTTGCCTTAATTGACCCAGGTAGCTTTAAATAGGTGTTCAAAATTACCTGTGTAAATGTAAGACTATTATTTTTAGCAACACCTCCTTGTTACTACACAATCATGCCTAGGTTGTTATTGCCTTACAGAAGCACTTAGGATAATGCGATTTGAGGTTTATTGTGGGGCAAATCCTCTTATGTGTGTGTTAACAGAAACCTTGCAGCCAACAGTGCCATTTGACAAAGAACCTCCTCGGCTCAACAAACCTCCACTTCCCATCTACTCGCTTTTGGTCTGACTAAACTGACAAAAATGGCAAAGGCTATCTTCCTGATAGCGCCTCTGCTAGTTTTGGGGAATGTTTTCTTTATCCATGCCTCGTTTACCCCCGGACTCATGGTAGATATGGCAAAAATCGTCATGGACAATTACTGCTCACCAGAGAAGCTGGTGGGGATGAAGGAGGCAATTGAAGCAGCCAGCAGCAACACAGAGATTCTCAACATCCCAGACGCTGAAACGTTGGCTACTGTCCTCAGTGCTGGAGTCCAGGCCACAGTCAGTGACCCACGCTTGATGGTCTCTTATGAGCCAAACTACGTCCCTGTGGTTCCCCCGAAGATGCCACCCTTGCCCCCTGATCAGCTCATTTCCGTCCTCCAGACCTCGATCAAGCTCGACATCCTTGAGGGAAACATTGGCTACCTGAGGATCGATCACATCCTTGGGGAGGAGGTTGCTGAGAAGGTTGGCCATGTGCTCCTAGACCTGGTCTGGAATAAAATCCTGCCAACCTCAGCTCTCATCTTTGACTTGCGCTACACCAGCAGCGGGGACATCACAGGAGTCTCCTACATTGTGTCTTACTTCACCGCAGCCGAGCCTACGATTCACATTGACAGCATCTACGACCGTCCCTCAAACACTACCACTAAGGTGCTTTCTATGTCCACACTGCTGGGGGAAAGATATGACATTACCAAACCTCTCATTATCCTCACCAGCAAAAACACCAAGGGCATTGCCGAGGATGTTGCCTACTGCCTCCAGAACCTAAAGAGGGCCACCATTGTGGGCGAGAAGACCGCCGGGGGCTCTGTGAAGGTCGATAAAATCAAAGTGGCCGACAGTGACTTCTACATTTCGGTGCCAACCGCAAAGTCCGTCAACCCCATCACCCACTCCTCCTGGGAGGTTACAGGCGTGACCCCTGATGTGGAGGTAAACGCCGAGGATGCCCTCGCCACCGCCATCAAGATCGTCAACCTTCGTGCCCAAGTTCCTGCCATCATTGAGGGATCAGCGACCCTGATTGCAGACAACTACGCCTTTGAAGATATTGGTGCTGATGTTGCAGAAAAGTTGAAAGGGCTCCTGGCAAACGGCGAGTACAGCACGGTTGTCTCCAAAGAGAGTCTGGAGGTTAAGCTGTCTGCTGACTTGAAGACCCTGTCTGGGGACAAGAGCCTGAAGACCACCAGCAACACCCCAGCCCTACCACCCATGGTGAGACCTTTGTACATAAGATTTCTGGTTGTGAAAGTATCTTTCATTTTCAATTATTAATGTTGATTTCTGTTTTCAATAGTTTTTTAGTGTTTCACTTACACCTCACTTAAGAAAAATGCCCTTTTGTTTAAAAGGATTTGATTACATTGTTGTGGTGATGTGGGGTAGATAAACAATGGAATTTTTTTCCCACTTTAAATCAATCAATCAAACTGTTTGTAGAGCACTTAAAAAACCCACAGTAGATCAATGTGCTATATAATAAAATACATAAAATACAATAAAAAAAACTAATTAAGAGAAATTAAACATGAGAAAAAAATATAAGGGTGCAGCAGCTCAGAGATGTAGGGTGGGGGAAGACAATTGAGGGATTTAAAAGCAAGTAAAATAATTTTAAAGTGGATCCTAAAATGTACAGACAGCCAGTGGAAGCTAAAATGGGGGAAATGTGCTTGTGTTTACGTGTGCTAGTTAAAAGACGCGCAGTGGCGTTTTGTACCATCTGGAGCTGGGCGACAGAGGACCCACTAACCCCCACATACAGTCAAATTAACACAGGGGATTTTGTGGTGCACTGAATAAACATGCTTAGTCTATGGAAGATATGATATCAATATTATACATTTTTAATATGCTGCAATTGAAGTATATTTTATATGTGGAAAAAGTGATTTATTTTTAGGGATACATATTTGCCATGTTTATATTACAAATTCTTGAGTTGTTGTTTGTTCGTCTCCCACAGGATTATTCTCCAGAGATGTACATTGAGCTGATCAAAGTCTCCTTCCAGACTGACATATTTGAGAACAACATCGGCTACCTGCGCTTTGACATGTTCGGAGACTTTGAGGAGGTCAAGGCCATTGCCCAGATTATTATTGAGCACGTCTGGAACAAAGTTGTCAACACTGACGCTATGATTGTTGACCTCAGGTGGGTAATCCTGCTGACGAAGCAAGGAAAAGCTTCTATTCAAAATGTCCATTTTGGTAAACAAATCATCTGCTAAAGCTGCTAATGCTCATTAGTCCATAACTAAATATAGAGGACTTAGTTCGCAAAAAGGTTTTTTGAGGATTTATTAATTTACCTACTGGTAATCTATACACCGTTTTCAAATATGGACCACCAACAAATCTAGAGGATGAACTGATTTAAAGATAACCTCTTACTTAAAAACATCTTGACAAGCCATGCATGTTTTATCAATGTGTGCATTAATGAAAAGTTCACAATTTTAAAAATTTTCTTCAACTGTTTTTGCAGAAACAACATTGGTGGCCCTACAACAGCCATCGCAGGCTTCTGCTCTTATTTCTTTGATGCCGACAAGCAGATTGTGCTGGACAAGCTGTACGACAGACCGTCCGGCACCATCACAGCGCTCCAGACCCTGCCTGAACTCACTGGTAATATAAAAAAAGAATATTATTCAAGTGATTATATTTTACTCATTGTGTATAGCGTATGCATAGGTATCTGTTAGCAACCGAGTTAGCTCGTAGCTGATAGACGTTTCCTTGGGAGTTGGTGGAGACCAAAAACAAAAAATAATGTTTTACTGGCCTTTAATTCGCCAGGTGGCCAGAAACACGAGTTCAAATGAATGCTAACATTGCTCCGTATCTGCTCGATGTGTAAAATTAGCAACTGTTTGCGAACAAGTTTGGCATATATAAAAAGGTGATCAGTGTTGTGTTTACAGTGTGTTACCAATGCCCCCAAATAGCCAAAAATCTGTTACATGCAAGTTCAAGAATATAAGAACATAGAAGCATGTGCTTTTTAAGATGAACTGTCCAATTGGCCCAATAAGCCATAAAGCTGCCTGGATGTAATACCTCATTCTTGTTCATATAAGTGTATTTAATGTCATTCTGGTTTGCCAATTCACTATTCAAAGCAGCTTTGGTTAACAAGAAAGCTTTATTTTCCAATGCTAATCTGTTTTTTGCATTCTTTTGAAAAGGAGGTGTGATTGCTACAAAATAGCTTCGACATAATAGTGACCCTTCAACTTTTTTCTTTACATAAGTCACTTTCATAATCGTACCACGATGTTCATCCATGACTCCTAGCCACTTCCTTTTTTTTTCAATTGAACATTGGCCCTTTTCGCTATCCACCCATTCTCTACTCCTTCCACCTCACAGTTTTAACCCTGTTCTGCCTCCATCTTATCCTCTTCCTAAGGCACAAGGTACGGCTCCAAGAAGAGCTTGATCATCCTGACCAGCGGAGCGACTGCCGGCGCCGCAGAGGAGTTTGTTTACATCATGAAGAAGCTCGGCCGCGCTATGATCATCGGAGAGACGACCGCCGGGGCCTCCCACCCGCCAGTGACCTTCCGTGTTGGCGAGACCGACATTTTCCTCAGCATCCCCACCATCCACTCTGACACCGCCGCCGGGCCAGCCTGGGAGGGAGCTGGCATCGCACCTCACATACCCGTCCCAGCTGACGCCGCCCTTGAGACAGCCAAGGGCATCTTCAACAAGCACTTTGCAGGCCAGAAGTAAACCACGTCCTGAACAAAGCTGGGGGGTGGGGGTTAACATGTCACTTTTGCTTTGGCAGCCAAATAGTTTCAAGATTTAAAATTCAGACTTGTTTAAGAAATGAAGAGTAAGTACTAGTAAGAAGCTTGAGTACAAATTGTAATCTGTTATTCATTATCTCAAAACCGTTTTAGCCCGTTTGTAATGTAGAGCAAAGGTTCAACAGTAGGATCACTCTAGCTGCTGAAGGTTTTGAGGATGAATGGTGCTGAGAAGTCGATCATTTTATGGCATGGGTATGAATTCTTTTGTGTCAAAGATCAGTTTTAACATCAAAACAACCTTACTTCAAATTAAGAATTTTGAGAAGTCACATGCAAAAGAGAGAAAACTAATGAAGTAAACACACACACAAATGTGGAGTTTGGGAATTTTATGTTGGAGTTTTGGAATTGGGACCTCTGTGTAGTAATCCACTTGTTGCTCTGCTCAGAAACCCAATCATGCCATGTTCTCATTGTGTATGGAAATTGCTGTATGTCCATTATGCTAAGTGCGCTAAGTTTCGGTTGTATCAATTCCAGTGGTGTGAGACAATAAAAAAGACAACTGAAATACAAAAGAATGTTTGTTGGTCATATTTGACATCAACAGAGGCAACAGAAATATCTGTTTTTTACAAAAGACAATAAACAGCAGATTTGATGAAGATTGAAAGTGAACTGTACCGCAAGCAGAATCTGCTGAAGGGAGCGTTCTCGTGTCAGTGACAGTACAATTGTGAAGATTACACTATGTTTAAGGGCTATTATATAAAAGGCGTGCATGGACATGTTTGGTCTTTGGTGGGTGACACTTTCGGTGGTTTCAGTGGTTTAGGTCCTGAGTATTGGGACCATGTTGATCAGAACTTGGATTTACGCAACGCATCTCTCCTTGTTCTTATACAAGGTTAATGTTTAATTGTACCCTGTCTCGTTTAAAAAAAAATGACATTACATTTTGACCATGTGTTACCAGCCATGTGGTCATGGTATGAAAGAAAAAAAGGAAACATACATAAGAACCCATTTTATTGTTTGTGCATACTGAATGCCAAAAACAAACCAAACTTTTGTATTAAAAAAGTGTTTTACGAGTGTTCTGAAGTGTTCTATTGTAATCTGAACCTATGAATTCTCAGGTTTTGCAGGACTTGTGTTAAAAACTCCTGTAAAAAACATGCACCCAGATTGTTAGGTGGTTAAGATCGCTTTCTTTGAGGCCCACATCCACCACAAAATCATTTCTCCTGGCTCTACTTCATAAAACAAAGTAAATCTTGTTTAGCTTTAAGTTGTGCATGTGTAAGTAAAACAATCGGTATTTGGCTATGTTATTGGAATTTGGTTGTGTTTGTGCAACGTGACATCATGATTTCGCGTAAACATATATTATATTATTGTTATCTAATATATTATATATATTAGATAATCTGTACACATTTTGAGCTATCGGCGTCTATGTCTACGCCATATGCAACGGACGGTTTGGGTTTAGGAAAAGAAGAACGGGACGGTTGGGTTTAGGAAACATGACACACAGGAATGAAAGTCCTGTATTGTTTGACCCATCCACCACCCCAACCAACCTACCTATGCGGATTTTTAGCTTTCATACTACTCAATACCGTTCTTTTCTCAGGAGAACTTGGCGTAAATTAACATGCTATCGCAAGGTAATGTAAGTCAATGGAGGCCAAACGGCGTTGATAAACACGCAAAAAAAACATTATGCGTCCTTCCCGCCCACCAAGAGCTTGGGTCTGTCTGAGGTTTCTGCCTAAAAGGGAGTTTTTCCTCACCACTGTCGCACTAAAAGCTTGCTCTTAGGGGAATTATTTGAATTGTTGGGTCTTTGTAAATTACAGAGTGTGGTCTAGACCTACTATAGCTGTAATGTGTCTTGAGATAACTCTTATGATTTGATACTATAAATCAAACTGAATTGACTGTCTAAAAGATTTTCAATTGCACAATTGTGGATTGTGACAACGAACTGTCGTGTAACACTTTGCGCAGCTTTCATAGACGTTACCATTGGATACAGACGGGCTGAAGTTGTGGCTAGTTGTGCTACAGCTACAGATGAATCCTAACACTCCAGTCCAAACACTGCCAAAGAGGAGAAGAAATTGTATATCATAGCACCTTTTCCTTAAGAAAAATGCTGTTCCAAGAGTGGAGAGCTGCAGACAGAGCCGAGGTTAGCTGGTCGGTGATCAGTGATCAGTGTTGATCAGTACTTACACACGAAAGCATGGCGGCATAACGACAACTTCTCTATTTCTCTATCCCTCCATAATGTAGTCAGACACTTATAACAACAATCTGAGCCTGTCAGTTGCAAAGGTTAAGGACTTTTAGTGGACGTACAGCTCGGTTCACTGCTTTGAAGATTATTGTTCTTATTAGTCCCTTTATAGACACCTAAGTCCATGGGGAAATTAGGGAACAGGGTGAAAAAAAAAATCAAAATTCCCCTTTAACAGAATGCAGAGGTATTGTTTGGGACTAATTGAATGTTGTAATGCAAAGACAGCCAATTTGACTCAAAGAGACTGACTGCGACAAAAAATAATCTTGTTTTAAACAGAGATGGCCCAATACCGTTTTTTGCTTCCCGATACCGATTCTGATACCTGAATTTGTGTATCAGCCGATACCGAGTACCGATCCGATACCAGTGTGTCATATATTTTATTATGTTTACTAACTGTATACTACTATCCCTGTATGGATGTGATATGATTTATATTCTTTTATTATCCAGTTTGACAGTCAGTTATAACGGAAAAAGAACATAAATAAACTACTTTAACGTAGATTTTCTTTAGGTCTTTATTACGTGGTATCGGATCGGTGCATAAACTCCAGTACTTCTCGATACCGATACCAGCGTTTCAGGCAGTATCAGAGCTGATACTGGTATCGATACCGATACCGGTATCGGATCATCTCTAGTTTTGAATGAACTTGAGAATCCATACAGACACGCCAGGACTGTTTCTTTTCTTTTTTATCAGCATATTTACACTGGACATAAGTGTTTATGAGTGTGCTGTAAGTATGTTTGGATGTATGTAAGCGGATGTGAAGATATATGATGTGAGACAGGACCACGGTTCTGGTAAGCACTGGACTTTCATTTGTAAAGCACAAGGATCAGAAGGGGGGGAGTCGTCACACATCAACATGTGTTGAGACTTTAAACAGGGGCTTAGGGTTAAGGGGTAGTGTACGTGTGTGGAAGGGGGTGGGGGGGTCTGAAGCATAAGCCCCACTACGGGATTGACCGTGTGAAGAAGTCACAGCTGCTACTGCCTTTTTAGGAATCTGTTTGGGCCTGGTTTGTGTAGAAGTGGCAGGACAACAGATTAAAGTTCAATCATAAAAAATATTTCCCAGAAAAAGAGTGGCTCTGGAGGAAGAAACCTTAGCAGCGACAGCTAAGGAACTAGCATTTTTGTTGTTGTTTGTTTGCGTAAGTGTCATTATACCAGATTTCAGTGAAAAAAAGGCAAAATATAAATCATGTAAATGACCTCTTGAATGTAAAGGCAATTTAAATCCTGAGCAGTACAACAAGAAGAGAAAGTTTTTTTTTTTTATGAAAATCTTAAGGATTATAATTTAAAGCAGATACAGATTAATTATGCTTATTCAAAAACTTCATAACTTATCAGAAATTGCCCCACAGCAGACCTGGGGCCATGTAAAATACCACCATGCTGGAATGTTGTTCAAAATGGATAGAGGGTGAGAGGACCTGGGGTTTAAAAGGGGCCCAGCAGCTCATTTTTTTACCCTGGGGCCCCTTGGCAGATTATTCTGCTCGTGTTTACAGACATGATAAGGATGGTTCAGAGGACAAGCATGTCAGTTTTGGGTTTATAATTGTATTTTTCGGCTTGCACAGCTTGATAAATTGTTTAGATTTATATGGGATTGAGAACACAGGTTACTCTGCAAACGTTACAAACAATAGGCTAACCCAGGTGATAGTGTCTAGGGCTGTTCCAATACACAAAGTATTCAGACTACTATCAAAGTCAACTTGAAGCCAGATTATTTAATTTGCAAACAAAATAGTTTTATAATCCAATATGTTGGAGCCATTATACAACTTTGTTTTGTTTTGTTTATACAGTATACCACGTTAGTGATGCTAATTAATCAGCAGTTTTATGTCTGAGCACTGGGTGGAGCATTGCCTTTGGGACGGCATATAGGTAATTTAACAGCCAGGCATAAACAGGTGTGTGGCTAGGGGGGTGGGAAAGCATACAGCTTTTCACCGTGTCAGGTTTGCGTGTCATTGTTTGATTTGTGTGCAAAAGAAAATAAATGGAACTAAACCTGAAATGAAATTAAATGAAATGGATTGTAGTAGTGGCAATGTGATGACAAAAAAATGCCACTGGAGGGAATTTGAAACCATTTCCAACGCTTGCTGGTGCAAATAACGAGGTCCGTCATCATCTTAAGGTTAATTCTTCATTTTATAAATGCATTTAAAAACACCTACAAAAAGACTGACTGTGCAAGATTAACAACGACCAGACAAGATCTAAAAACATCACCCGCACACGCAGCTGAGGGTTGAAAAACTGTGTGGCTTCCCAGATCCTAATTCCTCAATCCCCTTCTCACCTGTGATTCCCTTTCTAACCTCCGGTTAGCACACATACACACAGGTGCGCAGTTGACACAGCGAACAAAAAATATACTTTTTCACGGCAGACATGTTGACATGTCACAGTAGGAAAAGCACAGGTTTATTCAAAACCATTAATGATGGCTGCATTCCACTTAGGAGAGGCCCTGGTATTGTGCATGCTGACTCACTGAAATAGCTTACTGGGACACTTGGGCCGGCCCAAGGCATAAGCTAACTAAGCGGCTGCTTGGGGCCCGCTGGCCACCATCTGACGGTCCCATCTGGGCTCCCGTAGTTCCGAATGGGCCCAGCCCTCCCCCCGCGCGTTTGCCATGGAGATACACAAACAACATGGCAGCGACAGGGACTAATGTTAGTTATTTTCTAATTTCTAATTTCATTACTTACTTAACCGGAATATTTGCCGAAATGACTGGTAGCTCATTGTGCTCTGTACCCGGCTCAAAGTCACCTGTTGAATTGAGCCACTGTTAAGGTTATCAATTTCAGCTGTGCTTTTCCTACTATGACAAGTCAAAATGTCTGATGTGAAAAAGGTCCATTCACTCACACACACACACACACACACACACACACACACACACACACACACACACACACACACACACACACACACTTGTTTGTATTGTTTGTGCGACGGTGAGCAGGCCGCCAGGACAATAAATGGGTTACAGCACCGAAATGCAGACACAGACTCACTGAAATAGCTCACTGGGACACTTGATGGAATTGAGCCATCGTTAAGGTTATTAGTTTCAGATGTGCTTCTCCTACTTTGACAAGTCAAAATGTCTGCTGTGACAAAGGTCCATTGGCCTAATGTAGAAGTTGGTGAAAGACTCTACACAATATATCCCTTCATCCTCCGAACTTCAACCAATATTAGGCAAGGCAAGGCGACTTTATTTGTATAGCACATTTCAGCAACAGGGCAATTCAAAGTGCTTTACATAAATCCTTAAAGAGCAGTTCAAAACAATAAAAAATATAAAAACAGATCAAATACGAGAATAAAAGTTACAGTGCAGTATAAGAAATTACACAATTATTTAAAGGAAGGCAGCATTAAAAAGATAGGTCTTCAGCCTTGATTTAAAAGAACAGAGTTGCGGCGGACCTGCACTTTTTTGGGAGTTTGTTCCAGATATGTGGAGCATAAAAACTGAACGCTGATTCCGCCTGTTTAGTTCGGACTCTGGGGACAGAGAGCAGACGTTTCCCAGACAGGGGCGATTCTAGGATCAGACCTTTAGGGGGGCTCAGCCCCTAATGAGTATGTGACACGGATACAGTGCGTCGTTAAAAGTGTTAAACCTAAATCAGTCATTTCATTAGCTGATAATCTCTGAGCTAGCTAGTAACAACAACGTCAGCTAACGTTTTTATAAATCACAGTAACAACGATCAATTTGACACAATGTTCTAACATTCAGCAATTTTTAGTTGCTTCCGTTTCAATTTGGGTTCTAATCTGCGCCATGAAATTACCAACTTCATCTCTGCGGATTACTAAAGTTTCACTACCGCACTCCTGCTCTCCCTCTGACAGATTTAGATTAGGACTTGGCCTAAAGGCCCTGACACACCAACCCGATAATCATCCGTCGGACAGTCTGGCGAGGTCGGTGACTCGAGTCTGTTTGGTGTGTTCTGTGCCGTCGTCCGTCGGAGGGGCCGTCGGCCTTCATTTTGGCAGACCTGACATGCTGGATCAGAGGGCGGGCAGTCGGACTCAATGACCAATCTGATTGGTGGAGCGCTAACCCGGAAATGGCGAGCGGGATGAGTGACGAACGCCTCTCAAAATCTGACAAAAATCTTTTTAAACTGACCTTTGTCGTTCTGAAATGAAGACAGATTCAGCAACTGCACGGCCTATTTCTCGCTTAAAATGTTTTCAGAAACATGTTTCAGTGAACTGTTTTTGTAAAATACGAGATCGTATTTCCAACAAGCCGCCATCATCGGTCAGCTGGAGAAGCCAGACCCATGTGACGCATTCGCAGAACGTACGCTCAAGTCGACGTCGCTTCGGTGTGTTACGAGGCACTTTTTGGACCTCGGGGAGCCAACTGATCAGTCCGACTGCCTTTTCTGCCGACGTTCAGCCGTTGGGTTGGTGTATCGGTGTATCGCCTTAAGGCGGGAGTCTTGCACAACCACCTCCGATTGGCCAAAACAACGTCTCTGTCAACCCTTCCCTTGACTGGGTTACAGGTGCGTAGCATTGGCGACAGCGACACCTGTAATTGTTTGTCCTCTGTCACTAACAGACAAGTTCGCAAACTCTCACGTGAAGCACCAAAATTGATTTTTTTTTTTTAAAAAGGGATGGGTTGAGCCCCCCTAAAACGGGTCTAAAATCGCCCATGGTCCCAGACGACCTGAGAGGTCTGGGTGGTTCATAGTGTAGCATCAGATCAGAAATGTATTTTGGCTCCAAAATGATCACATCCATATGTTTGATGAACAACAAAACACATTTTGTGTAAGTTTGTTGTATCTTGTAAAAATAGCTATTTTCCACACTCTCATTCCAGCCTATGGTTTATGATGGGTGTAATTACAGAGGACGTTGCTGTCCACGGCCCCTGCTGCTGTAATTAACTGGTACAGCAGTAGTCTACAGAGAAAGCAAACAAACATGTAGTGGTTAATGAGGACAAAATGCTGGGAAACTACATAGATGCACACATTGGTTGGTGACAGTTATCATCCCACCCTGCCCTGCGCCGAATCCCCGCGAAATGCGCCAGTCTGCCACGCGACGGAGGCGCAAAATGGTAATCTTAACCCATTTTCCCTCTTTCTTTCTTCCTCCTCCTTAGTTTGAAATATGAAACCTGGTTCATTTCAGCCAAGTCTCCCCCACCGGGCTCACATAGTTCCTCCAGCGCCAACGCTGCTCTGCATTTTACCCAGCTTCTTTTGGCTTTTTCAGTCCAGTTTTGACACTTTGACAGGAAACTTTCCCCCACTCCCCTTTTTTTTTTTTTTTTTTGCTAAGGAACCACCCATTTCATCATTATATCCATTTCTCCCCTGGACGCGTGTTTGGGATTTGTATCTGCAAATGCTGTTTCAAAAAAGAAAAACTGCTAACTGCATGTCTGAAATATCCGAAAAACGTAATTTTTTTTTGAATCATTCCCATTGAGAAGAGAGCATCTCTCCGGCTGGCTCTTTTACCGGGATACGGACGGCCATGCTTGTAAACTGAGCTCAAGATAAAAAGGGACGTGGAAGCATCGCCTGCATCCTTTCCTTTTGTCTTTGTTGCCTCTCAGCCTCTTTAATTGTATAGCTAAGTCTCTGGGATGTAAGAAGACGCTCAAGCATTGCGCTTTTGGTTTTTTTTTTCTTCTTTTCATCCACAAGGAATTAACTTTTTTTTTTTATCCCGAGTTGGGGGGAAAAACTATGGCGAGACTACTGTTGAACATGCGTCTTGTTTTGGTTTTATTCGGATTATTTTTGCTCCCTTCTCCATCCGCAAGAGCCGAGCCGGAGCAGCAGGACGAAGAGGAGGAGAGTTCCTGTCAGGGCGCTTTTGACCTGTATTTTGTGCTTGATAAGTAAGTGGAAACAAGATTGGAACTGTTATATATAAACACATAAACAAAAAGAAGGAATATCGTCGGGATACTAGCCTACAGCAGTTTCCCGGGGTGAAAGAAGCTAGCAAAAACACACACACACACACACACACACAAAAACAAGCTAACATCTGCATTTATTTTCATGTCACTTCTTGACGTTCCTTTAGCCTACGTTATTTCAGCCAGGTGCGTAGGCTACGTGTGTCGTGCTGTAATTGAGGACAAAAAGAGGCCAGCTTATTTTTCAAACATGAGTTGAATGGTAGGCTACATAGGTTTTAGCTTCTGACATTATTGTTTTAAAAGAGTAAAAAAAAAAAAAAAAAAAAAGACAAGTTTAGGCTAAGTTTGTGTGCGTCTTTGCGTGCGCGGGCGTGTGCGCGCGCTTGATGACGCTGGAAAGAGAGGCTGACCTGCAGAGTAGCCTAGATACAGTTTGCTGAATAAGCAAAACGAGGGCTGACGATTTGGATGCAAAAAGAATCATATATCTCTTTCTTCTCTCTCTCTCTCTCTCTCTCTCTCTCTCTCTCTCTCTCTCTCTCTCTCTCTCCTTTCTCTCTCTCTTTCTTTCTTTGGAAGTTCAAACCCACAGCTTCTTTGTCCACATTAATTTTGTCAGAAAAAACACTCTTTCATTCCAACCCATGCCAAAGGGACTTTTTTTGCTCTTTGCTCGGTGATTTCTCACTCTTTCATTTCCTCTTTCTGTACGCCCACATAGGAAAAATGCTGTGGTTGTGTGACATCTTAGTGCTGGACTTCAGCAGGAAGGGGGGGAATAAAAAAATGTCAGAGAAAAGCAGGAGAAAACGTCTAGAGTGCCTGCTTCTCTTATAACGCCTTTACTGTGAGGTTTATACTGTGTGCATTCAAGTGCAGTAGCCTGTCATCTCTGACATCCTCTGTGCCATATTGCAAACTCAATAGCGACTAGAACTCACAGATTAAAGATATCTGGATATCTCGTTGTTTTTGAGATTCAAGTATGACTATAATTTCTGTGAACAAACAAGCTATCATCATTGTAAGCAACAGGCGGCAACTATACTGGAGAATCTGCTTACAGCGAAATAGGAACCTCTATTGCATTCAGTAAGAAACTTTATAGGAGCTTCACTATTCCATCTTGACGTTACCTAACCTGGATTTAAGGCCTAATTGTGGTATCAGCTCATACCCCTCCCTTTGCATTAATAGGAATGGGGAGGGGAAACAAGATAGGGCAGGAAGCAACGTTTATAGACAATGTGGTCTTGATTTGGAGAACAAAATGTTGCATGCAGCACTTTTAAAAGCCAGTTTTTTTTTTTTTTGGGGGGGTGTTCATCTATGAGGTTGTGATAGAGAGAAATTAAAAGTATCATGCAAATTAGCATCACTGGTGAATGTTATGTCATTCTAAAGCCCCCCCAGTGACAGTTAAAATGCCTTGCTGTACCCAGTGAACTCCACAGCACCTTTTGACTTTTTTTTTTTTTTTTTTTCCTGGCTTTTGATTCCTGAATAGAAGTGGACACAAAACACGGGACTGCTCCCCAGATGTGGAGGGCTGCATTTGGCCTGCGCTGCGCGGTAAACACTGCAAATAAAGAAACAGCTTCTTCTTTTCTTTTCTTTTCTTTTTTTTTTTCAATGTCAGATGCTATTGTTAGCTGGTCTGCATGTTTTGGTGCTCCCTCTGGGGGGTGAGTAACTAACACGGGTTTAGACATTGGTTATGGACTTCAAATTGAGAGGAAGCTCATTAGAGACCTGCCTCAGCCCCCCCTCAACCCCGTCCCTCAGGCGTGAGGGGGTTTTAGGAGACGCGGTCTGAACCCTCTGCCCGTGGTTGATCCATGTGGAAAGTAACGTGCGTGAGAAGGGGTTTCAGTTCGGGATAGACCGATACTGGCTTATCAGGGGCGGAAACCGATACCGATTATTAGCAGTTAATGAAACCGATAATCAATATTTGGAACCGATATGCATTTAAAGTGAACATGAAAATCTTGAAGTCAAAATTAAGATTTTAGAATGTTACAAAATTTGTTTGAATGCTTTAAAGTGCTCATATTATGCACGTTATAGGTTTACAAAGTGAAAAAGCCCAAAGTCCACCCCAAAGGGACTTACCATCTCCAACAGAAAACACTGTTCACAAACTGCTCCAAACAGGTCTATTGTAGTCCAGCCTTTACTTCAAAGACAAACGTGCGTCACTTTGCATTATAACCACGTTATAACGCACATGTGCGACTACCAACAAAGATGGAACAGAAGTGAGATGTCTCACTCTGTAGCTAAAACAGAGAGCTCAACACACAGGGTGAAAAGAGGAGCTGCGGCAATGTGCAGTCCAACAAAAATATGGTGTTTTTTGAAGATTAAACCACATACACCTATTCTGGTACAACCTCTACATTCAATTATGAACCTGAAAATTAGCATAATATGAGCACTTTAAGCAATTATTTCATAAATTAGAAACTTTCAACTTTTCAACATAATACACAGTTAAAGGTCCCATGACATTGTGCTCTTTGGATGCTTTTTTTTTTTTTTTTGTTTAGCAATTTTTATTGATTTTCCATTAAACCAAGTAGCATTTTCTACAGCGCATATTGGACCAAATGTATACAAACATAGTATGGCTGTGCTATACAAATACTAAACAGTGTGAAAGATACCCCCCACCCCACCCAACCATCCCAGTTTGTCCCTTTAAATTCAGATCATCACAAAAGTAATTGTCCATTGAAATGCTTGTCCAACGAAGGATTGCAGAAGGAGCATATACAATTCAGCACAAACACTGTGCTTGTTCCTTCCAGGAGAGCAGGATGAGACGCCTGGCAATCAGGGAAGTGAATGCTATAAGGGGGCGATTTTCAAGGGTAAATCCAAATAGGGCACTTACAGGGTTGAGGGTGATGTTTCTTTGAAGCATCTTAGTGTAGGCCCCAAAGATGGTGGCCCAGAACATGCTAAGTTTGGGGCAGGACCAGAACATGTGTATATAGTCCGCTGGTTGACCTTTACAGCGAGGACACAAAGGGTCCACATTAGGGAAGATTTTCACCAGCCTTATCTTCGTCAAGTGTGCTCTTCGAACTATTTTGATTTGTATCACGCTGTGCCTGGCACAAGGGGAAGAAGTATGGATTAAGTCAAGCACAGCCTTCCATCGATCATCTGTAAATTCCTCTTCTGGGTGGTTTACCGTTCAAATTAAACAAAGATATACTCCTCTCCAATAAGATAAAGAATGATTTTTTTAATCAGGATGGGGAATATTTTGAAAGAGGTTAAGAAATTTTGGCAACATAACCATTTTAATAAGATTAATTCTGCCTGCTAAGGACAGCAGGAGATTCATCCATCTAGACATGTCTTTTTTTGCATTTTTCAAACAAGATGTTAACATTCTAAGTGAAGAGGGACAAGAAAGCAGGCGTGATCTCTACCCCAAGATATTTAAAGCCCTTGTTGGCATTTCTAAATGGGAAATGTGATGCAGGGATTAAAGTGGCTGCCTGATTAAGAGGAAACATCTCGCTTTTTTTCAAAATTGATTTTATAGCCGGAGAGATTTCCGAATTGAGCCAAGATGTTAAGAATAGAGGGAACAGAACTTAGTGGGTCTGAGACATATAAAAGAATGTCGTCTGCATATAGGGATAATTTGTGCGTAAGGCCCCAATGTTGTATACCCCGGAAGTCCCCAGATTGTCTAAGAGCAATTGCCAGCGGCTCAATGGCAATGGCGAAGAGCAGAGGAGACAGACTGCAGCCTTGACGTGTGCCTCTGCCAAGAGAGAAATGCTCTGATTGCTGTCCATTAGTAATTACTGTGGCTGTAGGGTGAGAGTAGAGGAGGTTTATCCAGGAGATGAAGGAATCTTCAAACCCAAATTTTTTTAAGGTTGCGAACAAATATTGCCATTCGACTCGGTCGAACGCTTTTACAGCATCAAAAGATATAACCATTTCCGGGGAGCGGGACAGAGGGGAATAAACAATGTTAAAAAGTCTTCTAAAATTTGAGCTCGAGTGTCTATTTAGGATAAGCACTGAAGTGGATTTTTATTTATTTTTTTATTTATTCATTAAACATGGCTTGGAGCAGAGGGCATAGCGTGGGTGTAAATTCGTTATAAAATTCGGAGGAATACCCATCTGGACCAGTCTTGTTACATTTCAAGGAATTGATAGCTTTTAGAATCTCTGCCTTGGAGATCGCACCTCCCAGCAATGATTTTTGTTCAGCTGGAACAGAAGGAAAGTGAAGGTTATCAAAGAAGTGATTGAGTTGTGAAAAGATGTCAATACATTCAGAGCTGTATAATTTACTGTAGTATTGTTTGAAGGTGTCGTTAATTTCCACGTGGTCTGTCACGGTCTCCCCCATTTGACTATAAATCTTAGGAATAAGGCGAGATGACTGGGCTTGGCGAGCTTGCTGGGCTAGTAGCCTGCCAGCCTTATCACCTTAATCCTAAACCTTAAATTGCGCTTTTGTAAGTAAATAAGTGGCCTTGTCTGTGTCTAAAACAGTTGGGAAGAGCTATGTGAAGTCGACAGTCGATGCGAGTGTACGTGTGATGGACATTGGAGAAGAAGGAGAATATCTTTTGATTACTAAATTTGAATCTCCAAATGTCTGAAACACCATGTTTGCTATGACATCTTTGACAACTTTTGCAGATTTGGTGAGGGGTTAGACCTTGTTTGATGATCTGTCTAACACGGTGCTGAGTACACAGTACAGTAGTTAAAATCGCCTCCTATTATCAACTTATAATTGTTATCGCAGGGAATGGCGGAGAACAGTTTGTTAAAGAAGTTGTAATCATCGTAGTTTGGAGCGTAAACATTGATCAAAATGACAAGACTGGTGAATAGACGACCTGCTATGACAAATTCCCATTTTTATCAGCAATCACTTCCTCAGCTTGAAAGGGAATGTCCTTGTGTATGAGGATTGCTGTCCCTCTGGCCTTAGCATTGAACTGGGAATGGTACACTTGACCAACCCAGCCTTTTTTAAGATAGTTGACGTGATCATTCTTAAAATGGGTTTCCTGCAAAAAGGCTATGTCTGAATTTAATTGTTGTAGATAGGATGTTATTTTCTGTCTTTTCACCCAGATATTCAAACCCTTAGTATATAGAGAAACAAAGTGAATGGGCCGACTTTGATGATGATGTAGATGCCATATCTTATCAGATTATGAGGGTCTGAGTAGTGATCAGCGGCAAGGGCGAGGGGTGGAGAGAGGGGAAAAAAGAAAATAATAAAAAGAAGAGGAAAAGAAATTGAGAAAAACCAAAAAAAAACGACAAAATGAAGAAAGACATCTGGAAGGGGACAGGGATCTCGAACAGTGCTCAGAGCTACAAGCTTAGAGAACACCTAATTTACACTTGAACTCTGTTTTTACAAAGGAACGAAACACGCATGCTTACGTAGCCTGTGTGTGTTAGTGCGCCCGTGAATGCGTGTGTCCACGTGTGTACATTCGCTAAGTAGCACATCCGATAAATAGAGGAGAGGTATTAGATGTGCCTTGAGTGTAAACAACAGAAGTATTAACCAAGGTCCGTGGCAAAACTATATCCTGAATTACCAAGTTTACACATACCATGTGTGTCCAATAGCCTTAAACTATTGAGAATGAGGAGATATCGTCACGGCACAGCACCCCACCCCCAGAAATCCCCCTACCGCCATTTTGAGCTGCTCATGTTCATTGTCTGTGTTAGTTGCAGAGGTCTTCATTGCAGTTCTGTTTTTCACTATTCTAGATTCTAGATAATTCACTATTTTAGAATTCCTGGAACACACTGCTTCAGTTCCACCCACGATTTTCTTTGGAAAGCGTAGGAACCATGTGTCATATTTATCAGAGTGTTCAAAGCAGCACCACTGACGTGTGGTGTTCCTCAGGGTTCTATTTTGGCGCCGATTCTCTTCTCCTTTTATTTGCTTCCCCTTGGTTCCATATTAAAGAAGCATAATGTCAGTTTCCATTTCTATGCAGATGATTCACAGATCTACTTGCCTATAAAAAGTAAGGGTGATAATTCCCTAAAAAGACTGCTCGATTGTTTTTATGACATTAAAGCCTGGATGGCTTTAAACTTTTTACATTTTAATGAAAGTAAAACCGAAGTCATGATATTTAGACCCAGTAGTGCTCTTGGCGCTTCCCAATTGGACCTGGGTCCTTTGTCATCCTATGTTAAGTCTATGGTAACTAACTAACTTTGGTATTAAGATAGATAGTGAGTTTCAACTAGAGAAGCAGATCAATTCTGTTGTAAAAGTGTAAAAAGCACGAAGGAGAACATTTGTCCGATGTGACAAGGAGACGTCGGATTTCTTGAGTGGCTGCAATTAGAAGAAAGGACATTACTTTCGACCGCATCTCCCAGTCGATTAGAGAGTGTGTTTTCTGCATTTTCATTTGGGTAAGTTCTCTTAAAATCTCTTTAATCGTGTTTGTGTTGTCGGCTCTTAAAGCCACGAAGTGCACCTAACGTTGTTGCCTAGCCTGCTAGCTAGCTAACTACAGTGCTAAGCATAAGTGAATACACCCATGCTAATCATTTAACATTAGACTGTTAGCTGGGTCGCTGTCTTTTGTGACATTTGTGTTTGTAAAGTTTAATGTCTGGTGGCATTTTCATCTCTTTTTATAAGCCGTTACTGTATATGCGTAACGTTAGCAGAGATTGTGTGTTTATCAGTTGTAGCTGCAGGATGGGTAAAGCTGCTCCTGTTAACTTCACTAGCGACGTTAAATGAAAGCTAAAACTTTTTTTAAATGTAAAAAGTATAACGTTCCGTAACGTTACGTATTAGCTTTCGTAACGATAAACAGATTTTTTGTGTTTGCTGTCTTCTAACAGGAACTAAGGAACAAACGGAGACGGTCACTGAGGATGGAAAAGCAAAAGACATTTATTCGAACATGACTTTATACTGTACACAAGTATATTCAACACGAAGCGACGATCAGACTCAGCTGCCGATGATGGTGTTGTTTCAAGACTGCACACAGAAGGAGAAAGCTTTAGGTTAGCTAGTCCAGTAGTTATTCAACCTGTCCTGGTAAGATTAGAAATATATCACAAGTATATTTAAGCATACTGTAAAATAAAGGTACTTCATGTAACTGTAGTGGTGTAGTTTATTCATCATGGTCTTAACTGACAACTTGTAGTGGGTGTTTATCAATGCTGTTGTTATGACTTTTCATACGTTGGATGCAGCCTTGTAGCTTGTGTGTTTACAGTACTATCTAACCTTTCTCACTTGCAGTTTACTGCATATCATACTGCCTGTGGCAACCTCCATTGGCTGGTAGCGTTTACCTTGTGGGTGCTGATCATATTTTGCACTGCATTTGTTTGAAAGCTAGAAGCTACTGGACGATGAGCTAATGTTACGTGTATGCAGTAAACTGCAAGCTAATGTAGCTACTGTAAAGTTACCTACCTTCGCACGTTGCGGGCAAAGTTGCCGACAGAATATTCTCCTCCTGCAAGCAGACTGACGCTGATTCACCTTCTCCATCGCAACAAAACAAAATTGAACAGCACTGTTCACAGTTCCACATCAATTTTGTCCAGTGTTTTGCCCCTGGCAACCGATAGTGTAGGTAAGCCAAAATGGTGGACGGGCTCAGACACCTCCCAAATCGTGACATGACAGCAAGCTACCATGAGGTATGTCCTCATTCTCAAACGTCATAAGTACATAGCCTACTAATAAAAATTAAATCAGAGCATAATAAGCACAGATAATAATGTCTTATAATGTTATATCATTATTATTATTATTATTATTATTATTATTATTATTATTATTATTATTATCACTGAACGATAGTTCATGAACTAATTCATATTTTGGGCGAACGTGAACTGAACGTACTGTATTACTGCCTGATGATCGTTACTGTGAACTCGTTCATTCTGGGTTCTGTGAACGGCACACTCTCTCAGTTTAACTTCGTTCAATAGGGTGCCGGATTTCTATAGAGCCTTCCAGGCGAAAAACAGGCTAAAACACACCGTAAACAGGCCTTAATATGTAGCGGAAAAAACACCCAATCTGGCAACACCAGCCACCAGTGTCGCACCGCCGCATGCGTCATCAAAACAAAAAGCAGCATGGAGGCGACGAAGCAGCTAGGAGGTGTCGTATGATCATTTAAACCAGTTTTATGACAAGGTTGGTGAGGAATGTGAAAAATCTTACATTTCTGTGCAAACTTTACCCGCCGGCTTTCAAAAAGAAAATCCGCACTTCAGTCACATCCACAACAAACCTGAAACAGCACGTTGAACTGAAGCAACATATGGAACAAAATAACTATGAACTAGTTACATTTTGGAACTGTGAACTTAGTTCAACATTTTGAAGTATGAACTATAAACTGAACTAGTTTATTTTAAAATTTGTGAACTGAACTTCATGTAGAAAGTGAACTTTCCCAACACTGCTATCTTCAGTATGTAGAATAGCAGAAAATACAAGGTACTGAAATGCTCCCAGTCATTCCTTCATCAAAGTAAGACACATATAACTACTTTGTGGAGAATAATTGGTCACCTCCAACCCTGCGTGGATTGCTTGTTATTTTGTAAATCACCAAAGGGTGTTGGAGTCAAAGGCGTAATTATACGTAATTAACTGGCCAATGCAACCCACTCCAAAAACTATTACAATTCCTTTACATAAATAAAGACCATAAATTGATGCAGAAAAGTCACAAATTGTTGCAGAAAAATTCACCAGAAAAGTGTTTGACGTAAAAAATTTCAATTTTGCTCAAAATTGAAGATTCCATGGGAATTAGCGGGAATAAACGGGAATTAATGGGAATAAACTGGATATTTTTAATATTGCTTGTTTAATGCTGTTAGTCTATAACAGGGAACTTAAATGTACGTAGTTGGAAAAAAGCATACATCTAGCAGCATAATCTTGGTTAAAACAACCTGTTTTAATGCAACTTCAGTTGAATGTCCTCCCTGTATTCGTCAAAGACATGCACGCACACAGTAATCAGCATAGGCTACTACATACTGGCCAACATTTTGTTTTTAAAATACGGGAGTTTCTTTCTTTCTTTCTTTTTTTGGGGGGGTGGGGTGGGAGGGGTAATGCATGACCCATTGCTATTATTAACCTATGTGTGTTAATTGTATAGCCCACTAACCATAGTAACCGTAAATCAAAATTGGAATGTTTACGAAATTCCCCAGCTAAACTTTCCATGGAAAGCAATATTAAAAATATCCAGTTTATTCCCCTTAATTCCCATTTATTCCCGTTAATTTCCATGAAAGTTACCAAATTGGAATGTTTCCAAAATTCCCCTGCTAAACTTTCCATGGAAAGTTTCCGGAAATTTACCGGAAAATGTCCGCCCCTTTGCAACCCTAGTGAAAAGTAACACCTAATCAGCTGTGTGTTGATAATGTAGGAATGATCAACACACTAGCGCCTCTGTGAGGCTGTACTTAGGCACAGTGGTGCTTTGAGCTAAACGCTAACGTCAGCATGCTAGCATGCTCGCAGTGACAAGGCTCACATGTTGAGAGCAAAGTGCAGCTGAAACTGTTGGGAATGTTATTAGTTTAGTTGACTGATATTTCAGTCGGAACCAAAGTGGCGGACAGACCAACCAACTAACTTTGCCATCCCTAGTGCTTAACATTAAAACATCATTATTGAACATTAACTCGGGCTTTGCACTATTACCCAACGTCAACATCATGTCTGCAGACAAGGTTGGTAGTGTTAAGTTGGCAAAGCTTGATAGGTTTGGTATGTGTGCATGCAGACGTTTGAATGTATCTTATCTATTCTAAGGACTTTCTAGAGACCAGTCAGTTTAAGATGATATGGTCTCACAGTAAAACCTAGCTTAGAATGGGCACAACTTTCACATAGAGGAATTGGAGCCAGGAATGTGAGAATCTATTAGGAGCACGTGCCATAAAAGGTGTAGTTTAAGAGTAAACTGTTCCAACTGAAATAGATGTCTCATGCTGTGTAAGCACAAAAAGTGTTTAAAAGGTATTCATTCTGATGGACATGTGGTTCATCCTTGGGCAGACGTGTCTGTATGCTCATGGTTGTTCCAGTGTCATGAAAGTTTGTTCACTGTTTGAATAAAGTTGCACTTGATTTGTAATCCTCGGACTGGTCGTCATCTTTGAGGTCTCCCAACATCATTTCTGAATCATCACCCGATATCAAAGCTGATGGAGTTATTTTGATTAAGTATGAGAAACACACTGTGGGCACTGTGTTGTAGGATCATGAGTTTCACATTAATGAGAAACGATAACTGCTGCGTCGGCTCATAAAGTCGACTCCAAAGGCATTTATTGCTGACTTGGGCAGATGATGTCATGTCATGGCCCGTACGTGTAGGACAGTGCTGTCAGCCTGAAGGGTGGACGAGTTGGCTAATGCCATATGGGTTGGACTGGGCTTGGAAAACGTTTGGTTTTAGTGAGACACACGATCCTCAACTACTAAATGCACGTCAGAGCTGTATGTGATATCCTAAAGTAAAAGTACAGGTGTGACAACACCCACTAGGCGTCAAAGGGGGGAGGGGCAGCAACACAGCAACCAGGACTCAAAGGCCGCAACTAAATAAATGTAGGCTAGATGTTGGTTTTCCCTTCAAGTCCCAGCAGCATACAGGTGTTAAACTGCAACTCTAATATACGGGAACAAATAACTAAGAGGACACAGGATACAGATGCTGGAGTGAATGGGAGAGTGCTAACAAATGATGGTCAGATACGAGGAAAAACAGGGTAAAGTGACGCAATATTTAAAACCAAGGGTCTCCAAATAAAACACAACCAGGGTGTTGATTGATTAAACATGAACAAATCCATACCCTTGACAAATAAAAGATAAAAAAAAAAGGTTTTGATTGAATACACCTTGGCGGAAATTTGGAAATTTTTCCTCTTTCTTTGTTCCTTCCTAGCTTTTTCTAGTGTGAAAAACTCCAACATTACCTTGTTAGCCGGTTCCTGAATGGGCGTATGTGTGCAGTGCCGTGAAGCAAATCATTACATCGCGAGACCTGATATGACGCGATACTTCCTGACGCTGAGTTGCAAGGGTGGTATTTCCGCTCACAGGCGCTAGGGGGTAGCGAGACGACCACCATTTAACTCGGAAAAAAAAGTCCTATAACCATTCCAATGACTCCGAAGCTGTTCAGTTAATAGTTCATAGTTCATAGTTCATAGTTCCCCTTTAACTGATTTCTCCACTACTGTAACCTAAGATACAGAAACTAGACTAAATGCACAGCCTCACTGCACAGCACAGGCTAACCACAGCATGCAAACATGCTCACAGCGACAATGCTAACATGGTGATGCTTAGCAGGTATCATTTTTACCATCTCAATCATCTTAGTTTAGTTTTAGATAATTAAGTTGTACACATTTTGTCAGTGTTAATAAAGCAATGTGACAAATTGAAATGTTGACCTGATGATAGCGCTAGTGGAAAAGTCGGGTACATTTTCCGTTTGGCGAGTAACGAGTAAGTGAGAGGGCTACCTGCCACATGGTGAGTTAAGGTTTCTACCAAAATGGTTTTGTATTTCAGTCTTCCTTTTGGTGAAAAGGTGCAGCTACTTTATTCTTGTCGTCTGCTGTCTGCATATCGGAGCTTCGCGGGGGCGGGCCGACACGCACACACACACACGCACACACACACACACAAACACTGGCGCACACACCAGACGCCAGCCACCACGTCACTTCTGTTTACTGATAAACAGCGTTTACCTCACGCTAGTTAATTAGCTAGTAAGTGGCGATTTTTGGTAGCCAGCCTTCCAGAAGAAAGCACAATGAAATTAAATGTTAACCGATCATTAACCGTTGTCAAGCAGGAAGTTCAGTTCACCTGTCCAGGAGGCAAATTTTTCTTTCCTACTATGACCACGCCAAGACCCGCCCTTTATTGGCCAGGTGTCCATGATTACGCAATGTAACGTAACCTGATTAGTTCAGGTCCTATCCAACCCCTGACCAATCGGCTATCCTCAGGGGCGTAGCACCAGACCCTGGGCCCTATGCATAGGCAGTCCTGATGGGCCCCCATGTTCCTCAACATATTGCTAATTATACACATTATAGCCTATTAATTTAAAATTAAACATGTTTTAAATTAGGCTGTTACAATGGTGTGTTATATGCAAACAGCATTGCTAGTGTAGTTTATTTATTTAGCCTTTACCTCAGATTACATGTATAACCAAATTATCATTTGAAAGTGTATGTTCTGCTCTTTATATGGGTTGTCTCAGTTTGTTTTTAGCACTAACAGTCACAGAGATATTTAAGCAGTTTAGCACCATGGATTTCATTTTTTAGTTTGTGCTCACCTTTCTTTGAAAAGAAGTCAGTTACCAATTGTTTCCCCTCATTTAGTTTTCTCTCCTTCTCCTGTCTTTCCTTTTTTTTTGGTAGCATGATTTGACTTTCTTTGAGATAGACATTTCTACAGCAGAAGTTTGCGCTCCACCAGATGCTCAAGCGTGCAGATGGACTAAACCATTTGGCGCATTAGCAAGGGGTGGGTGAGACCTTAGTCTTTTTCTGTATACAAAATGTAGTCAGTCAATCAACCAAGTTATTCAGCCAATACACTAACTTTACATTTCATCTGACATGCATTATGAAATTTAATTAGGAAATGAAAATATCCAGGTGGAATAAAAATATATTACAGACTTTTCAAGGGCCCTCTCTCCCCTTGGGCCCTGGTAATCACTATCGGTTTTACCCCCAGTCCGACACCCCTGGCTATCCTAACCTTAACCACTCAAGGTCAATGCCTAACCCAAACCAATCGAGCTGCTATTGAAGGGCGACATTTTTTTTCTCGCACAGGAGGCTTTGACGCACTTTCCGCACTCCGTGTCCACGTTGATGTTCTGTGCATTGTCGGACACATGCAGCCACTTTGCTGTAACCGCTTGTGGGACCGACACGAGTCCACAGCAGGCCCGTGGCGTAGCCCGTCTTCCGCCGCCTCCACCTGCAGGTTGTCAGCTGTGTGTCTGCCTGACATATACTCTGTGTGTAGAACGGCCGATTTAACCCGCCAGTCCTCATCGATATAATCGGTTCATGTGTCACGTAGCTCTCCACGAGCAGAAAAAAAGAGAAGCTTAACTTGCTGGTTCAAAGTTAGGACTAGCAAGTTAATTAGCAGTTATGAAATAGATCGTACGACCAATTTACATTTTTATCATGCAAAAGAGGATTATTTTTTTTACACTGTATATTTTTTATTAATATTGGTTTAACAGATAATCGTATTGATGGTTAAACGGTTAATCATTAACATCCCTACCTGCTGGACTTGCAACCCCATCCATAAAGCTTTGTTAAGTAGGCTTAAGTTACAAATAAAAATGCAATTTAATATTTGGGCAGGTAAAAAAATATGCTTGGCTGGTGGATTTTTTCATCTATCCGCCAACTTGGCCGGTGAGTAAAAAAGTTAATTTCGGACACTGCCTTTAAGCCCTATACTGCTGCATATGTAGCAACGAGGATGTATATTTGCTGATTCAGAGCGGGCGGGCCGCATCTTGCTGTTTTATATGGAACACCGAGCCAGAGGAATGGTTTTGGGTGTGTTCTTATGGGAGATTTCACCTTTGGGCCAAATGCTGATCTTCACCTCTTGATGAAGACTGCAATTAGCCTAACCATCTTGTTTATGTTGATTGGACACAAATTAGAAGCGGTTCTTGCAAAGTACTGCTACCACTGATGCATTTTTGGACAAGAATATCACCGAAGGAAGGTGAAAGAAAAAAAATGCCATGTCACAAGCATGCCAACAGATGTTCAAGCTGTCTTCCCGCTCTTATCCTTTATGTCAATGTCTATCTGCTTTTCTGCCATGCTTTTCCACATGCTTTTTCCATTTATCTGTCTCTCTTGTTTCCTCCAGACTCCCATTACCGCTTTAAACCATACTCCTCATTGCCCTTACTTGGTGTTGCTACAGTAGCATTGTTTGAATATGTGAGATACACTATTTTCATTCATTATAATCCATCTCTGGTAGTCCCAGGCCAAATCACTTTATCATTTCTGTCTTGTCTTTATTCTTCAGAACACTAATCACGCCTGCAAAAGGTTGTTGTTGGTTATTGATGTAGTCACAAGTTGGCGCACCGGTTGGGCGTTGTGCCATGCTGCCTGAATCCTGGCAAGTCAGTGGAAAAACAAAACTGCAGCTGCTGTCCATAAATATTTTGGATATGTCTAGCAGTGGAATACGTTTTAGCTGTGGAATGACACACGCTCTGTGTTTTCCGCAGGAAGAAACATCTTGTTAAATGATATCAAGCTGTCTGAGGTCCCCCAGGCACCAAAACAAGTAGATAGGTTTTAAAGAGAATGAATGCCTCTCTACCTGTTATCCTGAACCCTGTAATAGTTGATACGTGACTCTTGACTTAGTCTACAGAAAAAAAAAAGTACATTACATAGTACATTTTAGATGGTCAGATAGTCAGAACAAAGAAAAATCTGTACATTTTGACACCCCCATCTCACACGCCTCCGGCAGCTAGTTATCCAATAGTTTTTGGGATAAAAAAATTAAACAATTCCTCCTGGTTTTGGAATAGACGTGCAGCATTAGCTCAGCAATCATGCGGTAAAGACTTTGACTTCTGCAATGGCTGTAAAAGTAGGTTAGTGGTTTTAAACAAACAAATTCTTGTGCCCAGTCAGTTAAATTGGAGCACCACCATTGGCTGCAGGCTGGGGTGGTGTGGGTAGGCCCAACTGCAATGGCAGACAGCCTCCTAAATGGAGTTAGGATTTTTTTTTTTTTTTTACTTTTCCTTCTTCAACACTTTGAACCGTGAGAACGAAGCTGAGAGCCGCAAAGACTTCAGACTGATGGAGCTTTTTCCCACACGTCGTCATCCAGTTGCCCTCTGGGACAGAAGTGCTTGCTGGGTAGTTAAAAATGGACTTGGTTGAATAATTGCAGAAATCAAAGCACGCTTCAGCTGTAATATCCTTTGCTACAGTTACAGGATTGCAGGCATAGTTAACAATGTCCTAAATCTCAAAATGGCCACTTTAGGGCCCTCAGCCTCAGCTGTTTTTGAAACATTTGAACGTTTTCTCCCTTGAAGGCACCGTAAAGCAGTATTAATTAATATGCTTGGCCATGTGGGAGCAGCAGAAGAAGCACACAGTGATATATTATGGACGTGCATTAATATGAACTGTTGTTAGGAAGCAGTTGCCCATTCACGCCCAGCTAACCAGTATAACTTTTGTCGTATGGAAGTCCAATACTCAACTTCCTGTTTAGCTCTGTTTAGGTTATCATTAGTCTCCCATTGCCAGACCTGTCTCCACAGCGCTGTGGAGTAGTTAGATACTAAATGCCATGAACATATTCCTTGTCAATCTTTACAATCATTCAACGAAAGAACAAAGCAGGCGTGCCTTAATGCACGATCCAAATATTCTTCAAAACTCGCCATTTTCAGCGTGTAGCTTGCTAGCTCGAAGTTTGTTGTTGGTTCATGTAGCGAAGGGATTTTGAGAACTGCTTCCCACAGAGAGCGGACGTCCTGCGCATGAGCCAGGCGCCGGATGTCAGGCTTTATCCTGGAAAAGTACTTCCGTTGATCCAGACTAGGTTCCCACCAGCTCCTGAGATAAATATCTGGCTCTTTAGCCGATACATTCTCCAGCTAGTCGCTAACTCTGTCTGTCTGCCTGTTGGTGCTGGACAGGAGCTTACAGTGAGGTTTTTCTCTAAAATTGACTTGATAAGTACAGCATCATTATGTGATAATGCAATGCAACTCTTAAGTCTTCACATTAACTGTATAATTACAATACAATAATACTGTAATGTAATTAATAGAAACCATTGGAAGACTGGAAAGTTAGAGAAATAATATCCACAACTCCTAAACTGTATCGCCTGTATTTGTATCAGCATAAATGTAAAGTAGACACACACACACACACACACACACACCGGCCATTGCAAAATCATTCAGTCAGCAGAAAAAGGCATTATTAAAAATGATTGAAGATGTTTTTACTCCTTGGGGTAGCAAATTCCTGTCTCCTCTTGACACGGTCTGTTTAGCATCGCTGAACAGTAATGATGCATATATTATCTCCCTTTGAGCCTACAGCTATTTGGAAACAGTAGATTACTTACTGTAAGTTTCCCAACTATGTATAATTTACATCACATTTTGTTTTACTTTAGGATTGTCTTTGTCAGTTACAAGAGCCGTGACGATGCTAGCTTGGGCAACAAGCTGGTGGTGTCTGGGTGGAGCTGGAGTTGATTTAGCGAGCTGCAACATCACAGCTGTCAGTTAAGCAAACCCAACCTCAAATATATTCCTCTGGGAGAACTTAATGTCTTATTAATGAAACCATTTTTACCACCCAGTGTGGCTAGTTCTAAATTTCATTTGGCCTCTTACTATCTGGATTAAGACAAGGCCAACCTTGGTTAGTGGTTCCAAAGAAACTTAAATCCACATGGAAACAACTCCCTCAATCCAGTCAATGGTATGCTTTTTTGAGATTCTTTAAGTATTTAGGATGGCATGCTGTGCATTTATGAGACAATTGACAGTAAAGATTAAAGGGAATGAGGTGGAGAGAAATGTAACAATGGTCCCCAATCGGATTTCAACCGGTTGTTCATGATCAGTACCTTAAAACCCCAAGGTCACATGGGCACTGGAGCATTAAAGTGCTCATGTTACGCTCATTTTCAAGTTCATAATTGTATTTTGAGGTTGTACCAGAATAGGTTTACATGGTTTAATTTTCAAAAAACACCATATTTTTGTTGTACTGCACATTGCTGTAGCTCCTCTTTTCACCCTGTGTGTTGAGCTCTCCGTTTTAGCTACAGAGTGAGGCATCACACTTCTTTCCCATCTCTTTGTTGGGAGTCGCACATGCGCAGTAGCTAGGTAAGGCCTACTAGCTAGCAGCTAGCACTGTTAGCCACCTCGTTCTCAATGACAAAACGCACAAGTTCACCCTAATCTACAAAAGAAATCGTATAGAACTACTTACAAGTCCCTCATCTACAGGTATTCCACGCAAAATTGGAATTGCGCCCTCGTTTTGAAGAAGTCTCCCGGCTAATCCTGCCTTGTACTGACCGAAATTGGAGATACAGCTAGCTGATGTGGTATTAGCTAAAGTGGTTAGCGCACATCAAATGTTTCAGCCAATGACGGCCGATTTTGACCAGCTCACCCGGAGACTGAAGGCAGGATACATTCAGAAACCCGTATCTTACTCAAAACAGCATGGATGTTTTTTTTTCCCTAGTTTGTATGCGTGTGGAAGCACCATAGACACAAAATAGCACAAAATAATATAGGCACTTTAACAGCAACTCTGATCAATGGTCTCTGTAAAAATAAGTAAAGTCAAATAATTTAAACATGTTAACCCCACAGTGATTTAATCAATTGTTTGCACCTTGTTTTGGTTTCCTGGTGGTTTTGGGGCTTCAGGTTTGTATGCCAGCTGTGTTGGCTGAAGCAGGTCGCGGAGTGAAACTTTGCCTCGCTGTTGAGGATTTCATCGAATCATCGGCATGCTTCCTCTGGCAGTCAAGTTTGCGTTCGAGCCAACAGATTTTTCACATTATCTCACTCCCACTCAGCTGAATTGACTGTAATCGAACTGCTAAGGCTCTTCATCTTTCCCTTGCTCTTTCCTTCCTTTTCTTTTCTTTTGTTTCTTTTTCTCTCAGCCCTCACATGGCGTCCTGCCAGACACATGCTCTTCATCTTGTTCCCGAGAATCTGTCCGATCAAGAAAACACTGTCGCGCGGCTTTGACGATTTGCTATGACATAACCTCAAACTGCTGTTGGGGCTTGATCGCTTTGTTGGCAAATTCTAACGCCCCCCCCTCATCTCTCGAAACCTTTATTTTATGTGTCCAAACCCCAAACCGCTGAACTCTAGCACTCAACTCAGACCAATTCAAATTAGATCAAAGGATCAAGATGGAAAAAGGCACCACATCAAATAGTTTCATCAAGAATCATAGAATGAAATGGCCCACTTCCTATCCCAACGCTGTTTGGACAGGTGAGTGAAACTGCAAGCTAGGCCTCGGTCCCACGACATCAGCCACCTCAGACAATGGAACTGTTCCAATGCTAACAAGAGCCATTGTGGTTCAGAAGTAAAGATAAGCAGCTGAAAACCAAGAGTTTTCAGATTCACACTGATGTTAAAAAAAAACCCCCCCCTCCTCTGTTGCTGTAATGGAACAATTTACAGATGAAATTGGCTCCTGCTATTCCTTCAGGTCAGAGGCCGTCTGTGTGTGCGCGATCCTTGTGTGACTATTTCTGTTTGCGCTGCACATTTAGTTGAACATCCAATCCAAACATCTCTCCTCCTCCACCTCAAGCTTTTTATATTTTGCAAGGATTTTGTTGAACTTGTAAGGTCTTGTCCTCTTTCTTTGCTCACTCAGCCTTGATGTGGGTGGACAAGTCATGTCATCAGATCAACAAGAGCTCTGAGAAAAATGCTTAGGTGGGATGTTTAGTTGACCAGAATATTTTTTGTTATCTTATATAATCAGTAGATGTTATGGTGGATGTTTTTTTTTTTTTTTATTTGGAGCAAGGGTCTACATATTACCAGCATGGGTGGCCCAAGGGAACCCAAACCTGAACCTCTAGCTTTGGCAGAGGTGCATCATGGACTCATTCTGCAAGATTCTTGGTGTTTTTACTCTTGACAGTTGCTTTCCTTTTTAGCAGCTCGGCTACTTCTGAGCAATCAATCTGTTTGTTTTTCTTGGATTGTAAGTCAATGAAATTTGAGTATGAGCTGGCTCTCGTTTCAGCTACTGTTGTTTGTGTGTATTCTCCTTGCAATGCATGTAGATGCAGAGCATTTGTTTGTTTTTAAATGGCAATAAGATCAGCATCTGCAAAAGTAATTGCCAGCCAACAAGCTTTCTTGTTCCCGCTTGTGGACTAGAACATTTGGGGACTAGAAGATTACGAACACAGTATTTTTCATAATGTACATTATCCAGTCTACAAAACAGAGCATTTCGAGTCTGGCAGGATAAGACACCTTGAATCACTTAGGCATGATGGGAAAGTCCCTGGTATTCCCTGGTTATGTCTACCCCCCAAGCCTGGGCAAATCATTACTCCTCTTCTGCCAAGTAATAATACAAAAACACATAGGGTATAACCTCTGAGAGACAGTCAATTGCAAGGCAAATAACATTAGTTACAATTCATTTCCATTTCAACTTTTGGCTAACAGGCACTGTATTCCAAAGCAACTCACAAGACTGTGGCTCTGTTGGTTCCTGTATCTTCAAATTATCCAAATAATCAAAATACATTGCACAGAAAATAAACATTGTTGACAGTAATCTAATTTACTGAACATCAATCCAAGGCATAAAAAGCACATAAGCCAGATATACTTCATTCTGTTTATTATGTCTAGACGTGATTCTCAAACTGGAACTGATAACAACTAAAAGGTAAGCTAGGATAACAGAGTCAGTGTTTAGTCTGGTTCCCATCAACTCCCATACACGCTGTTTCAAATTTATTAAAAACCCTGTGGATAAAAAATGGTGTTGACCTTCTGTCCCATACAGAGAAATGGCAACACATCAACGCACATTATTCTAAGAGCCTCATCCTCTAAACAGGCCTCTAGTTTGACCACAGTCAATTAGCTCATTTCCCATGTGTCATCTCTTTGGCTAACGGATGACCCACTGTCACATCATGTCGGAAGCTCTCTCCCTTAATGCTCACACTTAATTTAATTGCTACACACATACACACATACACACAGTCTGTCTGCCCAGAGGAAATGAAGGTAGCTCCGTAGGGAATTTTTTTATAATAGTCCAGTTTTATGGAGCTTCCCCTGGGTAGACCAGGCCCTATTTCCTCAGCCTTTAGGGCCTCATTCAGGATACAGGAGGGTGCTAAATTATACACCAGACCACATCACCAGCCTCTTTTATCTCAGCATGCCCTTAAAGTATAGCGCAGACTAATTGTTTGAAGTTATTCCCCAAGTGGTGTTTGTGATACATTACTGGGATGGTTATGAAATTAAGGTTTAATTTCCTTTACTCCAAGGTTTAGCAACAGATAAAGGATGTACTAGCTATCTACGTGTTGCTAGCTAGACAGCTCAATAGCAATTTAGCTGTTGATAGCAACTGTGGAATTAGAGTAATATTTCTTTTGTTAAATAAACAAAACAATCGTTTTT